>NC_044996.1:95522911-95822911 GCF_008728515.1 Papio anubis
AAAAGTAGCTCCTCTGATCACCACTTGGGGATTCTGCAGGCTAGCTCACAGGTCACTAGTTTCATAAGTTGCCGTAAATTGTATTCTGGATTTATTGTATGAGTCCAGTGGATGTGTACTGAGGTATATGATGGGCTGCTGCACAGGAAATGCCTATCCAGGAGCGTTTATAGCAGTATGACTCGATATTTTATTTAACAAACACTTATATGTTTATCTATAATATAAAGATACAAACAGATGGCATTTACTAGTGCTAGGCATTGTTCTAAGTACTGTATTATGTTAATTCATTAACAAATATCAACCTTGGCCAAGCATAGTGCCTCACGCCTCTAAACCCAGTACTTTCAGAGGTTGAGGTGGGAGGATCACTTGAGGCCAGGAGTTTGAGATCAGCCTGGGCAACATGGTGAGGCCTCTTCTCTGCAGAAAATTTTAAAAATTAGCTAGGTGTGGTGGCGCACACCTGTAGTCCCAGCTACCCGGGAGGCTGAGGTGGTTGGATCACTTGAGGCCAAGACTTTGAGACCAGCTTGGGTAATATTGTGAGACCTCATCTCTACAACAAATAAAACAAATTAGCCCGGCATGGTGGTGGCTCCCTGTCGTCCCATTTACTCAGGAGGCTGAGATGGGAGGATTGCTTGAGCCCAGGAGTTCCAGGATACAGTGAACTGTGGCCACGCCACTGTACTCCAGCCTGGATGACAAAACAAGACTTTGCCTAAAAAAAAAAAAAAATCAGGCAGCTCCAAGTGCAGTGGCGTTTACAACTAACGACCACAACCAGTGATAGATTTCTTTGTTGCTTCTTTACTCCCACTGCTTCACTTGACTAGCAAAAAAAAAAAAATTAACCTTGTATTGGGCCATAAAGTAGTTGCTATTGTTATCCTCGTTTTAGAGATGAGTAAACTGAGGCACGGGGGGTTAAGTTACTTACTCATGGACTCATGGTCACACGGTAGTAAGCTGTAGAGCTGAGATTCAGTCAAGTCTTAACTGTTATACCATAGTGCCTGTCTCCACAAATACCTTTGATGAATGGTTGTATTAAGGTCCTTTAAATCCCATTAAAGGAATCTTGAGACTACTCCTTTTCTTTTTCTGTCTTCCTTCTCCTTTTTTTTTTTTTTTTTTTTTGTCAACTTACTAACCAATATTTGTTTCTTTAAACACACTTCTTATTTTGAAATAATTTTAGATTTACATAGAAGTTGCAAAGATAGTACTGAGTATTCACGTATACCCCTCACCCAGTTTCTGCTTTCTTAACCTGTTACATAACCGTGGTCCTTTCATCAAAATTTAGAGATCAACATTGGTGGATTACTGTTAACTAACTACAGACTTTATTCATATTTTACCTGTTTTGCCACTAATGTCTTTTTTCTGCTCCAGGATTCAATCCAGGATACCACATTTCGTTTAGTCACTATGTCTTTTTACTCTCCTCTGGTCTGTTTGTCAGTTTTTCCTTGGTACTAACGACCTTCACAGTTTTTAAACGTATTGGCCAGGTATTTTGGGGAATGTCCCTCAATTTGGGTTTGTCTGATGTTTTCCTCATAATTAGACCAGGGTTATGGGTTTGAGGGCAGAATATCACAGAGGTGAAATGCCCTTCTCATCAAATCGTGTCATTGGGTACGTAATATCCACATGACTTATCACTAGTAAGTTATTCTTGATCACCTGGCCAAGGTAGTGTTTGTACAGTTTCTCTACCATAAAGTTACTATGTTTCCATTTCTATATATGTTTCTACTTTATGGATGCATTAGTTTGAAGTGAGTTATTAAGTCCAGCCCACACTCAAGCGGGAGGGTATCAAGCTCCACTTCCCGGAGGAAGGGATTATCTACATATATTATTTGGAATCATTCTGTAAGGAAAATTTGCCCTTTCTCCCCCATTTATTTATTTGTTCAATCATTTATTTATATCATCATGAACTCATGTATTTCATATTTTGGGTTATAATTCAATACTATGCTATTTCTTCCTTTTTGTCCTTTCTGCACTTTTGAAAGGTTATCGACTTGCAAATCCACAATTCCTTATTTGGGGGTTTGTTTAAAGCAGAAACTATCTGAATTACATTCTGGTAGACAGTTTGGGGAGGATGCGCATGCATGCACCCACTTTACAGATAAGGAAGTTGAAATTGGTAATGTTGAATGAGTCAAGCATGCTTATACAGAATGTGATGGAATCTTATACAGGAATCGTCTCTCCAAAATTCTCAATAAGTAGATTTCCATCGTCAGCCTTCGCATTTCTGGTGACATGAAGATCATTAGCTCACAAGGCATCTCTTTTGCTGTAGGGTCTGCTCGATTCCTAGTGGGACTGCGGGCATCCAGGTAGTAGGATTGGGAGAGGGAAAGGGAGATGGTAGCCTTGGGGGAGCAGATTGTGATGGAGCAGATGGCAAGAAAAGGGATTTGACTAGAGAGGAAGCAGCAACTGAATCTAGGACAGTACAACTGAAAACTGGTGTGTTTCCCAGGATTTCAGGGAAGTAGTTGTCTGCCAGGCTGCCAAAATGTATTTAGGGAGAAGACCTGTACTGACCACCCCCTACCACAGCCCATTCCCATCTAGCTGTCCACTGTTCCCCTCGGCAGACAACTTTCAGTTATTTTATTACTCTGTTGGCCGACCCCCTGTATATCTATTCTTAGATATAAAATATATTCACCAAGGTAACAAATATTTCTTAAGCATCCACTATATATGCCGCTGCCATGGGTGAGTTGGAAGGGCAGTGTGTGTGTATGTGTGTGTTTAGGAAGTGTGTAGGTAGGTGTGTAGGAGGTGACAAAAGACTTCCTGTTGCTCATATACACTTGGAATAAATTAATTTAAGTATTTCCCCATCCTTTTATACTTGATTTTAAAATTAAGTATAGCTTTATTGAGACATAATTCACACAGCATACAATTTGCCCATTTAAAGTGTACAGTTCAGTGGTTTTGATATATTCACATATGTGTGTAACAATTGCCACAGTCAATTTTAGAACATTTTCATCACCTCAAAAAGAAACCGTTTAGCTATCATTTCCCTATCCATCTACCTGCTTCCCCAATCCCTAAGTAATCACTAATGTACTCTCTGTCTCTCTACATTTCCCTATTCTAGGCTTTCATATGAATAGAATCATATAATGTGGGGTCTTTTGTGACTGGCTTTTTTCACTTAGTATGTGTTCAAGGTTCATCCATTTGAGAACATACGTATCAGTGCTTTATTCCTTCGATAGCTGGATAATATTCCATTGTATAAGTATATCACATTTTGCTTATCCATTCTTCTGTTGATGAACATTTGGTTCATTTCCACCTTTTCACTATTGTGACTAATGCTGCTATATATGTTCATGAACAAATGTCTGTGTGGGCTTATGTTTTCAATATTCTTGGGTATATATCTAGGAGTAGAATTGCTGAGTCATATGGTAACTGTATATTTAATTTGGGGGGAACCACCAGACTTTTCTAAAGAAGCTGGACCATTTTGTGTTCCCATCAACAGGTTATGAGGGCTTCCACTTCTCCACATCTTCACCAATACGTGTTATCTGCCTTGATTCTAGCCATCCCAGGAGGTATGCAGTGGTACATCATTGTGATTATGATTTGCAGCATCCTCGGTGACTCATGATGTCTGAGCATGTTTTCATGTGCTTATTCACCTTTCTTACATCTCATTTGGAGAATTGCCCATTCAAATTCTTTGCCTGTTTTTGAATTGGGTTATTTGTTATTTTATTATTGAGTTATAAGAGCCCCTTGTGTATTCTAGGCACAAGTCCCTTATTCTTTGTTCCATCACTTGGCTGAGATCCATGTCTGGTAGTAAACTTTACAAAACCTACCTTGCTTTCAAGATGATAGTGTAGAGAGGAAACAGCCTCAAACACAGAGAGCTGGAGATGTGGAGAAAGGACTTTCAAGAAGTCTGGCAGCCCATGAAGTGGTTCCCAGGCCAAGGGGAGTCTATATCTAACTAGCTGGCTAGCAATGCTACTGTACGTAGTTAAAAATCATTTGACCTGCTGGGCACGGTGGCTCACGCCTGTAATCCCAGCACTTTGGGAGGCCGAGGCAGGCAGATCACGAGGTCAGGAGATCGAGACCATCCTGACCAACATGGTGAAACCCCGTCTCTACTAAAAATACAAAAATTAGCTGGGAGTGGTGGCACGTGCCTGTAATCCCAGCTACTCAGGAGGCTGAGGCAGGAGAATTGCTTGAACCAGGCAGTCAGAGGTTGCAGTGAGCCAAAATCACGCTACTGCACTCCAGCCTGGCAACAGAGCGAGACTCCATCTAAAAAAAAAACAAACAAACAAATCATTTAACCATGTCCAGACTTTATTAAGTGGTGCTCTGTATGAGGTAAACCTCACTCTCGCTAGTGCTCAGTAGTCTCAGCTCCTCATCTTGGAACAATAGTGCCAATGCCCTCCCTCCCCCACCCACCAGATTTATCTTCTCCTAGACTAATTTTCCATGCCAACTTCCGTGTGGGTAGAAGAGTGTGTAAGCCAAGGGAGAGGACAAACACTCTGCTAAACCAGTGTTTGATTTAAGGGTTTCGAGGAGGGCCCCGGAACTCCGTTCATTCTCTCACCCCTCATTCCTACCCCCACCCCAATCCCCAGCTCAGGCCAAGCTGTCAGTGGTATTAAGGGTCCCACAGCAAAGACTTATCTGCCTGCAGGCTGGATACTGGCAAGGGCCAGGAAGAGGCAGCCAGGGAGCCTTGGCGGGGGAGGGAGAGCCAAGTCAAGCAACTCCTCAGAGTTCACCACTTCAACTAAAGCTATTTGGGTGCTGCAGGTCACCTGCAGCTTTGTCTGTTTCTATGTCCGTTTCCTGCTCAGGAGAGCTGGAACCCTGGAGGATGGACCCCTGGTGCCCCAGGGAGGGTCTGGCACTGACAGGGGTTAATCTTCTCATTCTTGTGGGTCTCATTAGCCCCAGCCATAACCTCATTTCCTCCATACTTTTCTCCAGAAGGATCTGGGTTTCTGAGTTTCCCTCCTTATGGCCCAAATGCAAATTCAGGTAGGCCAGCGTCTCAAAATGGGCTTAACTGTAACCTAGTGGATGGCTTGTAGTGGGAATGGGACTAAGCTTGTTTGGCCCAGAAAGGACCAATGCAGCAAAGTGGGGCCTCTGGGCAGTCTGTATGCTTCCACCCTGCAGGTGGGGACATTACATACTGCCACATCCTGGGATTGAACTCTGCACCTATGGGCAAGAGCTGAGGATGCACTCAGCATCCCAGAGAACAAACACTTCAGCCAGACCACCTGGGTTCACATAACAACTCCATCACTTACTAGCTGTTTGACTGCAGGAAGGTTACTTCAACTCTGTGTCTCAACTTTGATTTCCAAGGAGTGAAAATCTCTCACTCCACTTCTGACTTGTTGAATAAAAATCTGGTGATTCCCAAAGCGGAAGAAATATTATTTGAGGAGGAAGAGATCAAGAGCAAAGGAAGAGTGGCCCCATCTCTATATTCCCAAACATTTCTGAGCCCTTACCACTCTCATAGGGAAGTAGGAATCTGCCTTTGACTAGTGCATGAATGGGGCCCACAAAAGCTCAGAGATAACTCAAATGGAGAATAGCGAAACTCAAGGCTACATGTATTAAAAAAACTAGCTTTTGGTTTTTCCCTCACAATTAAGACATTCCCTAGAGAGAGGAATACACATGCCTCCTGAGATGACAAGCCAGACAAATTTCAGCGTGCATTTCACCCTCCACTCTCACACCCTAAACCAAAGCTAAATTAAACCTATTTATGCCTAGTGTTCCATTATTGGAACACTAAGCATGGGGAGTTATTTATATCCTACTGCTCAATGTCATCGCCAAGGTCAGATTGCAAAAATTCAAAAAATTGTAACCTAAGGCATAAATGGGTTAAGACTATTTGTTAATATTATAATGGGGGGTAGTTAGTGGTGGTTGTGGTGGTGGTTTGGATGACCAACTTTTTACAAAGAAAACTAGGACACAGTCACACCAGACAAAAGAAAACCATAATGATATAATATGTAATAAATAATTATACATGTGTTATTACCTTAGCATAAAATATTAAAAATAGGTGTTTATTTAGAATTATACATTATTTATTATTTTCTTTTCTGTGTATCAATTCTGTTATTTAAATGAAACACTAGTAGGACTAGTTAACAGTGGCAATTAGTAGTAATTAATAGCAAGACTAATTAAACCAATAATATGGGGAACAAAAATATAACAATGTTTTTATAATGTTTCTGCCCAATACAGCTATTTAACTCCTTTTTTTAGCTTCTTACTAGATATTTAAATTTTGTAGGCTATAATATTCTGTATTCTTCAGGTACATAAATATAAGACTTATTAAAAAAGAAAATATAAATACAAGAGGACTAATTGAACAGATATTGCCTATATTTGATTTTTCAAAATAGTAATGACATGTTTCTTTTGGTCCATGATATAGTAGGATATATTTATTCTTTCTGGTTTTTTCTGATAATAATTCAGAACTGCCTGTGACCATTAGAGCATTAAAAAAATTTTTTATTTCATATAGTAGTAAAATTTCATACAATCAAATAAAAAGTCACTTTGACCTGCAGTTCTGCACTGATTTTTGGTGTTTGCCAGGCTGCATAGCCTTTCAACAACAACAACAACAACAACAACAAGAACCACAAAAATGTGAGCATTGAATACTTAGAATTTTACTTACTAGCAACAGCAGGTTTTTAGATTTTTAGAAATGTCCCACCACTTTCTGTCTACAGGATTGTTTTGGTAGGTCAGCTGTTTGTCAATCAGGCCTCTTACATCTATAAATACATCATATCCATGAGGCTATCCATGTTTTAATATGCTTACCATTTTTAAATGCTCCTGTAGTGTTATGGTATATATTGGTTTGTGTCCACGGTTCCTAGCTCATAACTCCCATAACCCTTGTTCCAGTCTTTTGTTAAAATGTTGGGTGTGTTAGGCTTCAGTAACAGGCCTCTAACCTCCTGTCCTCTTTTTACTCTGATGTTCTCCCACCTTTCTGATTGTGGGTCTTAAGACCTCCCATGAGAACATCCCACCCTATACCTTGGGAGAAGGGAGAAGAAATGCTAATGTCATGAAGTTTCCATAAAAACCCAATAGGACGGTGTTCAGTGAGCTTCCAGAGAAACGAACACACGGAGGTTCCTGGAGGGTGGCACATCCAGGGAGGGGAGGGAAGCTCCACACCCTTTCCCCCATAGCTCACCCTGTACATTTCTTCATCTGTATCCTTTGCAATATCTTTTATAATAAACCGGTAAATGTGTTTCTCTAAGTTCTGTGAGCCACTCCAGCAAATTAATCAAACTGAAAGAGGAGATCATGGGAACCCTAACTTGAAACCGATAGGCCAGAAGTTCCGGAGGCCCAGACTTGCAACTGGTGTCGGGAAGGCAGTCTTGGGGACTGATCCCCCCACTTGTAGGATCTGACACTATCTTCTTGGAGAATTAGAGGATACCCAGCTGGTATCCACTGTTGGTGTGTGGGGAAACCTCCCCCTACATTTGGTCACAGAAGTTTTCTGTGTTGATGATTTTGGTGGTGGTGAGAGTCGAGGAAGAACATGGTTTGTGGAGAGTTTTTCCCTGCACAACTCCCAATAAATAGATGTTACCACAAGCTAAACTTCTCTTTCAAAGGGAGAATGGTCCCAAGGGGCAGAGGTAATTTGAACTTTTTGATTGCTTTAGGAATCCAGTTGGATTCCAAATAAGTTACAGTTTTATTAGAGAAATTGATGAAGTCTTATTTCATGTTGTTGCCTTTTCCTGGTAACTTTTTTGTTGTTGTTGTTCTGAAGCAGTCTTGATTTCCTTATGAATGAGTCATTTTTTGCCATGTGGTTTTTTGTTGAGGTCTACTCATAAAATGTAACAGCTCAGCTGTAGTGTGTCCATTCTTTCCTAGGCTCCATATGACCTCTTCAATGGTCTTCAAACAGTTTTAGAGGAACAGCTGATAAATTTCTGTTTTATTGTCATCCTTTTCTCCATTTTTATTCTCAATGTATTTCCAAGTTACAGAAGGACATTCTTCTCATACCACACTTTGAAATTATGGTTTTATGGCAGGCTGACATTTTAACATTTTTTTTTTTCCTATGGCTGGCAACAATGATAGACATTGTAGGCACCTGTTAAGGAGGCTATCTCCTCCCATTTCTATAAAGTAAAAAAAAAAACTCACTACATGCTTCTGCATATTTTGAAGAAATTAAAAAGTCATCAAAAAGTTGCATTATAAAACCTTTAATTTTATAGAGAAGCAGAATGTATCTGTTTAGCAGGATCGTGTGCAAGGTGTGCATGACATTTAGCAGGTAAGGTCTTTTCATTTTTTTAAATAAAAAGTTTATAGACTGAATGGAATTTCACACAATTGACATTTATGCTACCTGCTAAATGTGCAGATAAATGAGAAAAGTCTTGTTTGTATTTTTTTTCATATTTTCTGTGGTTTTATTAATATCTTCAATGAAATCGAGAAGATAATATGAAGCATCTTTTTTTTCTTTTTCTTTTTTTTTTTTTTTTTGAGACAGGGTCTCGCCCTGTCACCCAGGCTGGGGGTGCAGTGGAGCATTCTCGGCTCACTGCAGCTTCTACCTTCCAGGCTCAATTGATCCTTCCCCTTTCGCCTCTGTAGCTGGGACTACAGGCATGCACCACCACGCCTGGTTAATTTTTCTATTTTTTGTTGAGACAGTGTCTCACTATGTTGCGTACGCTGGTCTCGAACTCGAACTCCCGGTCTCGAACTCCTGGGCTCAAGCAATTCTCCCACCTGTTGTCTGCATTCTTACAAAACATTGTAAGAATGTGTTATGTGTTATGGTTGAATTGTGTCCCCCCAAAAGTCATACACTGAAACCTTAGCCTCCAGTATCTCAGAATGTGACCGTATTTGGAAATAGGGCCTTTAAAGAGGTGATTACATTAAAATGTGGCTATTAGGGTGGGCCCTCATTTAATCTGTCCAGTGTTCTTATACGAAGAGGTAATTTCTACACACAGACACCAGGGATTCACAAGCACAAAGGAAAGACCTGTGAGGACACAGAAGGAAGGTTGCCATCTGCAAGCCAAGGAGAGAAGCCTCGGAAAAAACCAAACGTGATGACACCTTGATCTTGGACTGTCAGCTTCCAGAACTGTGAGAAAATACATTTCTGTTGTTTAAGCCACCTAGTCTGTGGTATTCTGTCATGGTAGCCTTAGCAAACTAATGTACATGGTCACAATACTCATGATGTCAAAGGTTAAACTATCTTGATACAAATCCCAACAGTTGATCCACAGGCAAATACAAAGGCGAACTTATTAATGCTCACGATGTCAATGCACTTAAGTTGCACGCTAAAGTGGCATCAGTCACTGTGATGCAACAATGGATGATCATTGTTGTGAGTTGCAAATTATGGTTGTCAACATCAGCAGTTGGGAAAAAAAATCGTCACAGCAACTACAGAAGTCAGAGAATCTATGCCATATCCATTTCACACTAAAAACTGTGCTGTTTTCACTGCCTATTTGGGGAGGAGGGCAGGTCACCATATGGGTTTTGTACTTTTCCCCCAATCTTCTGTACTTATCACAGAAAACTGAGACTTTTCACATCCCAGGGAGGAGTTTCCTTGGGATTTGAGCCTTTCTGTGCTAAAAGTGGAACAGTCCAAGGCAAACCAACACACCTGGCCGTCTGAGGTGGTGCTCCTGGGATGCTGCAGACAGTATTCTATTTCTTGCCTGGGTGATGGTTACATAGTGTTTACTTTATAACAACTTTTACTTGTACATTTATACTTTATGCAATTTTGTGTATGTGTATTGTTTTTCAGAATATGGATACTTTTTAAACATTTTTTTAAAATCTTTTGTAGAAATGGGGTCTCACCATGTTGCCCAGGCTGGTCTTAAACTCCTGGGCTCAAGTGATCCTCCTGCCTCAGTCTCCCAAAGGGCTGGAATTATAGGCGTGAGCCACCAAACCTGGCCAGAATACATATACTTTAGAAAAAGTTATGCCCACCACTTCCTACTCCATATGTAATTCAAAATAAAAGGATACTACGCCATAAAATAGATGGAACAAAATCTAACCAACTCCTTATTTTCCCTTGTTTTATATATAATATAAAGTTGATTTACATTTTTGTTTTACCCCTGCTTTGCTAATGCCCTAGGCATCTGACTATTTAGGGAACCCAGTACTGCCCTAGGTAAATGACACATCGAGTTACCAGATGCCACACTGGCAGGCCTTCTGGCGCCAGGCCCATGTGTCCTCTTCCTTTTTATGACTCTTCCAGGTAGAGTTAGTGGTTTCTTGCCACCGAACTGTGTTCCTAGTGCTGAACACAATGAATTGGAATTAGATGTTTATTGTGTGTCGCCCAACATCAGACAACTTTTTGTGAGAAAAATTGTACCTTGTTCCTTTCTGCACCATCAGCACTTTGTGGCTGGGACTTGGCAAACATTTGTTGAATGAATGATGGGCTTTTATTGGGGCTATCTATCAAAGTCATCACTCCCTCACAACCTCCTTCTTACAACTGCATTTTAAGCCTGGTTATGTTGGCTAAATCCTGAGAAAATAAATTTCTGTTGTTTAAGTCACCTAGTCTGTGGTATTCTGTTATGGTAGCCCAACAGAATGACCCAACTGACACCATTTGGGGTACAACTGACACCATTTGTTTTCTGAGCCGACCTATTATCCTAGAATGTAGAGCTGGTACAAAATTCATTTCTTTAGGATGTATTTATTGACTGTCCGTTGCATGCCCTGACCTATCCCTAGAGTACAAAGAGGCAAAATCTAAATTGAAAACATAATCAAATGCTGAATTTCTGGCAGGGAAAATTGATCTAGGTGAGTTATTTACTAAACTGTCTGCATTTGATTGTTCCTGAAAATCGTTGTTTGGCATCATCTTTTCTAGTTAAACATAGCTGAAATTTGAGAGTCTGGACAATGCCTGGGAACATTCACATTCCAGAGGCCTCTCACTGGGTCCTCTTACTGCCATAATTCTCTTTGCTGGTAATAATAATGGATGACCTTCCACAGAGAAGCCTGTTATACCATTGAGGGTAGAGGTTGAGGGATAAGTACAAGCAAAAGGAAGGTGACACTAGAACTGTACAGAGGCTATTCTTGGGTCACCAGACCAGCTTAGGACTTGTATAGACAGGACATTTTTTTAAATCTTAGTTTTAAGTGGTGAGGATAGAGATAATTGCAAATGTCTAGAAATGGGTATGCTTTTATTTAGCTCCGGTTTATTTCTGCTACATAGACTGGCTCTTGGCCAAGCACAGTGAGTCACACCTGTAATCCCAGCACACCTGTAATCCCAAGGCAGGAGGATTGCTCGAGCCCAGGAGTTCAAGACCAGCCTGGGCAACACAGTGAAACCCTATCTCTACAAAAAAATACAAAAATAGCCAGGTGTCATGCTGCATGCCTTTAGTCCTAGCTACTTGAGAGGTTGAGGTAGGAGGATCAATTGAGCCTGGCAGGTCGAGGCTGCAGTGAGCCGTGATCCCACCACTGCACTCCATCCTGGGCAACAGAGTGAGACCCTATCTTTAAAAAGAGAAAAAATTTAGACTGGCTCCCACAGCCCTGAGTGTAGTGTCAAAGGCTCAAAGAATCCTGTGTGATCTGAGTTTAGTTTCAAAGAACAGAATCTTTTCTAGGTAATGTCAGCAGAAAGTAATTTATGGTATTTAACTAGCTTACAGAACCATGGGTAGGGATGAAGAAAAAGGATCTAGGTAGAGCTTCCAGGAGTGCTTCCAAATCCATACCACAGAACTGAGCTACCTTAGGTAGCTGCTATTCCTGCTATGATCAGGAAGCTGGAAAGCCACCATCAATAGCAGCTGATTCCCAGACTGCACAATCTTTGCTATGATCTGCACCAGTAAATGTTTGGCCTTGAGTATTGTTTTTCTCCGCTTAACTCACATCCAAATTCAAGTCTTGAGCTAGTTCTGATTAGTAGAACTTGAGTCTCATCCAGAACCCCAGCTGCAAGGAATTGTGAGAAATAGAAGTTTCAGCTTTCCAGACTCTGAAATACAGGAAGGCATGCAATAAGGGGATTGGAAAGGGTATTGAGTGAGTCAGTCCATAGGATCTGTCACAGGCCCTGATAACTGAGATTGGTGAAGGATTATTGTGTTAGTCAACATACTTCCAATTGCAAGTAACAGAAAAACTCAAACTGGTTTAAAGAAAATAGGAACTTGAACGGCTCATGTGACTGACAAGACCAGAGGCAGGACTGGCTTCAGATGAGGCTTGGTAAGTCAGTGTTTCCTTAGTGTTGGCCCCATTCTCAGGCAAGTTATCCCCTCGTGGTCTTAAAATAGTTGTTAGCAGATCCCAAGTACATGTTTCCTTCTTCATGGCCAGAAGAGAGAGTCTGTGTCCCACACAGCATTTCCAATAGAAGTGCTAAAGTTGGACCAGTTTATGTCATACGTCCACTCCTGAATCAATCACTGTGGTCAAGTGACTTTTAGTTGTTGAATGACTTAGGCCAGGGCTGAGATCTTATTCCTGAACTTATCACTGTGGCCAGAAGGGGTGTTTGGAGGAAGAGAGAAGAATGGGTTCGTTATTTTAAAAATTATTGTTCCCACATGTAATGCATAAACGCATTATTTTATTTTCTTGTGGAATTTGCTCTTTATTTTGGGACCAGGGAAGGACCACACACAACCCTGCAGCCCAGGGGGAGGGGACACCGAGATGCGGGTGGAGGGCCCCACCCAAATCCTGATGTGGATGGCCAGCAGGGGAATCTGGGTTTCCCCAGTAGGAAGTAGATACGCAAATCAGGTGGGCGTGGTTAGCAGATCCCCAAGGAGGCCTCAGGGGTCCTCACCACATGTCTGCACCGTCCCACCACTGTCTGGTGACCACGTTGAGGTAGTGGCACAGGGAAGCATAATAGTGGCTCAGCTCCTCCAGGGACTCGTCTTCAACAGGAGCCTCGGGTTTGATGGGGTAGGCATCAACCAGCGCCCCCAGGCAGACCAGCAGGGCCAGAAGTGCTGTGGCCACAGCAGGCCACGGCCTGCACACTGACACCATAGGGACAGCTAGTGAAGCAGATGAGCAAGAGGTGGAAGGCGAGGGAACTCCCAAGGGCTGGACTGCCAGAGGTCAAGCTGAGGCCTCCTCTGCATAAATACATTCTTATAAAATTTAATAGTTCCTGCGAAGTTGCCCTTCAGAGTGGCTCAAATGTACATACTCCCCATCAGTGTATGAGAGTATACTTTACCTTCACCAATACTTGATATTAGCAAACTTATTGAAAAATCTAGTTATTTTGATTTGACTTTCACTGATTAGTACTGAGATTCAACAACTTTTCATATTCCTTGTGGTCATTTTTATTTTCTATTTTATGAATTTTCTATTCATATCTTTCATTCATTTTTCAATTAGGATGTGTAGAAGCTAAAGTAACTCCATCTTGTATGCCAATCTGCCATGCTGACTTTTGATTAGCCCCAGTTCCAGGAATGCCTCTGAGATTTCCAGTTTATCTATTGTTCCTTGTGTATGAAAGAGCACATCCTTACCAAAAATCCTGGCTTTAGACCAAATCAACTTTGATAAATTCATACTTACTGTCAATCCTGTCCTTAGATCAAACTCCAACCCATTCCCTCTGAAGCACATGTACCCTTCCCTATGGTATATAATCCCTGGGTCTGGGGAGTAATGGCACAAAGATCTACCTGTCTTCTGGCCACCCAAGACCACGCTTCTGTCACTATATTCTGCAGTAAAATCACCCTGTGATGACGAGCTGGACTTGTCCACCTCCTTTGGTTTCTCAGCTCCTTCTGCATTTGGGGATTGCTTTGCATACACAGCTCTTTCACAAAACAGGTTGTTTGTCTTTTCCTTATTGATTTTTAGATGTTCTTTTTAGCATAGTAAGACATTTAATATGGACAGTGAAACATTTTCAACCTTTTACAAACTCTAAAACTAAAGGCAAGTTCTGAAACTGAATACACACAGAATTCTATTCCAAGTCAGGTATGCCATGTGCATGCACACACAAATATTTCATATAGGCTCACATTTTTGTTTTTCTGGAAGACTTCCTTACAACCAGGTTCAGAGATCATGGGTAAACTAAATTCATACAAGTGATTTCTATTATTGCATAGAAATCTTTGAAAAATAAAAACAAAACATGAGTTGCTACAATTGACATTACTTATACCATATTCCAAAGTATGCTTTATATGTCATGTTAATTTGCCCCAATTTAAAAAACTTAACAGCCATTCACTGTCCATACTGCACAACCTCATTGGAGCCTTCCTTTTTACTGGCCCACAAGGTCTTCCTCCCTCATGTCCCCTAGGAAAAAAAGGAAAACAAAACAACAACAAAAATCAGGGCAAATTAGTTATTTCTTTCTATCTATCCCTACCCCACACTAACTGGCTTCCTCAAGGGCTAGTCATACGGGTGTTCATACTAGTGCTATATCTGTTCTATAAATGCTGCCCCCAATGTAAATGTGAAACTGTCTTTGCAAAAATTATAACAATAGGAAAAGTATGACTGTGACAGAGATTGGACTTCGACTCCATCCTGCTTCTAAACTCCAAGCTGCCCTTGTTCAGTCCTGGGCATAGGCTGAACTAACTGTGGGAGAAACTTAGTTTACAGTTTAACTTTGAAACAAAGATAATAACAGTCCTTTGCTGAAACAAACCCATTCTTGCGTGGGGAAACAGACTGCTTTTATAGGACTAATAAATCAACTACAAGATTTTCAACTTCCCCAATTACTCCTGCAGATAACACCACTATTACAGAACCCGAGATTGGCCTTTTGAGATGTCTTTTCAGGTTTTTGCATTTCTGACTGCAGATGGCTCCACCCTGAACTGCCAGCTGGTCCTGCGGCCCCACCCAGCAATAGACCTAGTGTGCACTTGAGAACCATTTTGCACATCTTCATGATTACTTCCACAACCAATCAGCAGCACTCATTCCCAAGCCACTCCTCCTTCCCACAAACTACCCTTGAAAAACCCTAGTCCCCAAATTTTCAGAGACTGATTTGAGTAATATATCTCTGGTCTCCTGTTTAACAAGTTCTGTATAAATTAAATTGTTTCTCTGTTGCAATTCCCCCTCTTGATAAATTGGCTCTATCTGGGCAATGGGCAAGGAGAACGCGTTAGGAGGTTACAAATTCTCTGACAGATACAGTTGTTTTCCTGCAAGGGATCCATGTTCAAAGACCAGGGGAGTGGCCTCTGACATTGTGATAAAATTGTGAATATATATTGGTTCTTTATCCTTGGTACAGAGTTTATCCTTTATTCTTGGCACAGAGTTTCTAAAACCCTTGAAATTTCCTGAGTGATTGGAGTGAGAAGAGCAATTTTTTTTTAAATTTACAATAAGCTCATTTTGGCCATACCTGAGTTTATGCTAGTGAGGTGACTCTTGGAGGATGGGGGCTGGATGCCACAGGAACCAGAATATGATTAGAGGGTGGGAAATTTCAGCCCCATCCCCAACCTCTGGGGAAGGAAGAGGGATTGGGGATTGACTTAATTGCCAGTGGCCAATGATTTAATTAATCATAACTACACGGTAATGAAGCCTCCATAAAAACTTTAAACAATGAGGTTCAGACAGCTTCTGAGTTGATGAACACATCCATGTGCCAGGAAAGTGGTGCACTCTAACTGCATGGAGACAGAAGCTTCTGCGCTAAGCATCCTTCTGGACCTTGTCCTCTATGCCTCTTCATCTGGCTATTATCTGTATCCTTTGTAATATCCTAGGATAAACTGATAAATGTAAGTAAATGCTTCCCTGAATTTTGTGAGTGATTCTAGCAAACTATAAACATGAGGAGTGGCTTGTGGGAACCCCTGATTTATAGGTCAAAAGTACAGGTGACAGACCACCTGGAACTTGTAACTGGCACGTGATGTGAGGGCAGTCTTGTGGACTGAGTCCTTAACCTGTGGAGTCTGAGCTAACAGGGGGTAATTAGTGTCAGAAATAAATTGTAGGATACCCAATAGGTGTGTGGAAAGTTGAAGAATTGCTTGGTGTGGGAAAAATTCCTGCGTATTCAGTGTCAGAAGTGTTGTGAGTAAAAGAAAAAGTTTTTCTTTTACATGAGTGGACACAATTGGCATCATTTATATCATTTTCCAAAAATTATTTTATATTTTATGTTAATTTGCATTGATTTAAAAAACTTAACCATTCATTCTTTGTACTACACAACCTCAATGGAGCCTTCCTTTTGAAGGTTCACGGCATTTTCCCCTCATGTTCCATGGTAGAAAAGAAAAAAAAAACAAAACTTGCTGCTCATTTCACCATCTGTTATTCCTCAAAGGACAAAAGAATGCAGGACTTTTGCCAAACTGAAATCCTACACTAATAAGAAATTTAGTGAAAAGATGAGTTTCCCAGACTCAACTTAATTGAATCCATAGTACCAAAGTTCTTTTTCTCTTCTCAAATTAAGATCCAACTCTGATCTGGGCACCCATTCCCAAAGGATTTATGGTCTAAACTCTTGTAGCATTGTTTGGTGGAAGAGAGCTAATAGAAACAGTGACTGCACTAGAAACAAACTGGAGGCAAGCAGCAACTAACTCTTTGAAGTTAGATACTCAGGGACTTGAGCATTACCTTCAAATGCCTAACTGGGTGTTTGCCATGCGTGGGCTCTAAATAACAAATGAAGCTGAGTAGGGTGGAGCTGGTTTGTGTGCTGAATTAGCAGGGTCGTGACCCTGTCTCAACAAGGCAGGGACTTTTCACCTCCAGCCAGTTCTTCCTAGGTGGTAATATGGGCCAATGATGCCATGTCTGCCAGTTTTTTTTAGGAAAGCCAGAAATTTGAATTTGTATGTGAAATCCCTGACATTTAGATATAGGCAGCTATTTTTGTTTAATTTTTTTGGCTTTTTTTATGGACTGGTTCTCACTATATTGCCCATGCTGGTCTTGAACTCCTAAGCTTATGCAATCCTCCCACCTCGGCCTCCCAAGACAGCTAATTTTTTAAAAAATGTTTTAACATACTTTCCAAGCTAAACAAAAAGTGTCTACTAGGCCTTTGTGGTACATGAACAGCCAATTTCTGAATGGTGGTATAGAGCAGAGTAGCTTGGGGTACGAATTAACTACAGGAAAGACCTGAGTTCAAGGCTGTATTGTTTACAGGCAACAAATGACCACAAACTTAGCAGGTCAAAACAACACCCATTTATTATCTCACAGTTTCTGTGGTCAAGACTCCGGGTACAGGTTAACTGAGTATCTCAGTCAGATCAGGGTGCTGTAACAAATTACCATAGATTTGAGGCCTTAAACAACAGAAATTTACTGCTCACAGTTCTGGAGGCCGGGAAGCCTGACCACAGGGTGCCAGCATAGTCAGCTTCTGGGGAGGACCCCCTTCCGGGTACAGACTTGCTGCCTTCTCAGTATATTCTCACTTGGCAGAAAGAGGGTAAGACTCTAGTTTTCTGGGGTTTCTTTTATAAGGGCACAAATCCCATTCATGAAGGCTCTACCTCATGAGCAATTACCTTCCAACAGTCCCACCTTCTTATACCATCACATGGGGATTAGGGTTTCAACATATGAATTTGTGGGGGAACATAAACACAACATCCAGACCATCAACCTGGGTCTCTGCTCAGGGTCTCACCAGGCTGAAGTCAAAGCATTGACTGGGGCTGTGATCTCAGCTGAGGCTTGAAATCTTCTGCTCACCAGTTGTTGGCACAATTTACTTCCTGGCAGTTGTAGGACTGATAGCCCTGTTTTCTTACTAGCTGTCTACCGGGGACTGCCCTCAGCTCTTAGAGGCTATCCCCAACAGGGGCTCCAGTCATGTGGCTCCCTCCATAGGCCCTCTCACAAATGGTATTTTACTTCAACAAGAGACTCTCTTTTTTAAGGACTCACTTGATTGGGCCAGGCCTGCCCAGGATAACCTTCCTCTTGGCCAGCCTGAAAGTCAACTGATTAGAAACCTTAATTATAGTGGCAGAATACCTTCACCTTTGCCATTCAGAGTAACCTAACTATGGGAGTAATTTCCCATCATGTTCACAGGTTCTGTCTAAAGTTAAGAGGAGGGAACTATACAAGAGGTGTATACCAGGGACAGGAATATTGGGGGCCATCTTAGGATTCTGAGAACCACAGACCTAGCTCTGTCATTTGATGTCATCAATTTATGTAATTATTGCTATGGATGCATTTACATCTGCAGTTTTGCTATTCCTCCCAAGTAGCTGGGATTACATGCACCCACCACTACGTCCAGCAAATTTTTGTATTTTTAGTAAAGATGGGGTTTCACCATGTTGGCCAGGCTGGTCTCAAACTCCTGACCTCAGGTGATCCACCCACCTCAGCCTCCCAAAGTGCTAGGATTACAGGTGTGAGCCACCATGCCCGCCCAAGTTGCATACTCTTTAACGATCTATCTTTAAGTTCACTGATTCTTTCTCCTGCCAGCTCAAATCTATTGTTGAGCCCCTCTGGTGAAATTTCATTCCAAGTATTATACTTTTCAACACCAGCTGGTTATATATATAATTAAGCACAACTTCCAATTAATCGTAGGCTGACCATTAAGCTATGCTGGCTCAGTGGTAACCCCTAGAAAGCTTGGCTTTAATTTTAAAATGTTTAAATTTCTAGGGTTTAAATGTGTTTAAAATAGTAGAAACTATGTTTAAAGAATTAAATAAAAGTATGAAGACATATATATAGACTCTACAAAATGAGTCCAAGTAAGCCACTGTATTAGTCAGGGTTCTCTAGAGGACAGAACTAATATATATGTAATATTATACAGATTATTTTATATATATATATACAATATATTGTCTAAAATATCCAATTTTCAACCAAAAGATGAGATTTACAAAGAAATAGGAGACTGTTAAATACACACTATGTCATCATACTTTTCTTTAATTCTTTAATATTGATTTTGGGTAGGAGAATATTTTCCATGCTCCTCACTTGGCCATTCTGAAAATCCCCACAATGTTTATTAAGAAGTAGAAAATATATATATATAACATAATTATACATTGTGGAGTAGAAATTTTATACATAAAATACAATTATATATATAAATTATAAAAAACTAGACATTTTATATCTATAAAATTTCTTTTTTTAAATATCTTTATAATTATATGTAATTATATTTTCTTAAGAAATTATAAAGAAGTAGGAATTTTATATCTAAATATATTGTATATTTATTTATATATTTATATATAATAATATATATAAAATTTCTATTTCCTTATAATTTCTACTTCTTTATTGATATTCTCTATTTGACGAGACATTGACATCATACTTTAATTCTTTAAACGTAGTTTCTACTAGTTTTTAAAACACATTTTAAAAATCTGCTTTGAAATCTGCCTGCTTTGAAATCTCTCTCCTAAGTCAACATCTGAGTCCTCTCTAATTCTATTACCTTGCTTTTTCCTATTTCTTTTCTTTTCCTTTTTTTTTTTTTTTTTTTTTTTTTTGAGATGGAGTCTTGCTCTTGTCACTTCAGACTGGAGTGCAATGGTGCTTATCTCAGCTCACTGCAACCCTGCCTCCCAGGTCTGCTTGTATTCTCCTGTCTCTCTGCTAGCCTCCCTGAGTAGCTAAGCACTCACAGGCACCCAATCAGCCACACCCACACTTTTGTATTTTTAGTAGAGAGGTTTCACCTACATGTTGGCCAGGCTGGTCTCAACTCAACCCCAGGTGATCCACCTACCTCAGCCTCCCAAAGTGCTGCTGGGACTGAGCAGGTGTGGTTCTGCCTGGCTGCACTTTTCCTCTCCTATTCTTTGTAAATCCTGCTATTTGGTTGAAAATTTATTTTGACAATACACAAACTCTGGATTCTGATTTCTGTCCCCAGTGGTTATCATTTTGGTTTGCCATTTATGGCTTTTAAGCTTGACTCCATTTTGTAGAGGCCTTATATTATTTACAGTATGCATTATGTCCCGCTCATTTAAAAACCGTATCTTAAGCCTATTTCTAGGAGGTTACCACTGAGTCAGCATATTAACTTAATGGTCATTTGCGGATTAATCAGGAAGTTGTGCTTAAGCATTTTAGCCTAGGACTTCTACCACGGTCAAAATGTGCCGAGCAAACGTTTGTTTCAAAAAGCATCTGCGCCCAGCGAAATCAGTAGATGCAGATTCCGCACCGGTCCCCGATGCGTGCTACCTCGTGCAGGATCATGGTTCAAAGAAGGTAAAACCCCGTCAGAAAGCTCACCATCCGGGACTCTGAAGCTGTTCTCGACATGACCAAATAGTCTCTGCCTTTGAGAAACCCTGAGATTTGTGGATGAAGCCGTCCCAGCCTGCCTGGCCCAAGACAGTCATGGAGCCTGGACACCAGTCTCACTAGCCATGGCCAACCAGATTGGCTGGCTTGATTCATGCCCCTAGTTTTACTATTGTTTCTTTAGAGAAGCATGATTTTCCAAGTCCTTGGCCATCCCATGTCCTTGCTTAACATTATTACCTTACCTGGCATTCATTCTCTCATGGTGTTTGAGTACTCAAGCAACTTTAAAAAAATGATACCACAGCTGTCTGGCACCACCAGTGTCTCACCTGGGTTCTGCATGTGGAACCAGCCCACTAAATTAAAGTCTGCTAAAAAAAAAAAATGTAAAGTTTGTTTCTTCATTTCTTAAAAGCACAAAACAAAACAAAAACTGTTAAAATCATTCTTTAATATTCAACTCATAAAAGACAAATATTAGGAGGCCAGGCGCTGTGGCTCACGCCTGTAATTGCAGCACTTTGGGAGGCCAAGGTAGGCCGTTGCTTGTGCACAGGAGTTCAAGACCAGCCTGGGCAACATGGCAAAACCCCATCTCTACAAAAAAATGCAAAAATTCACTGACTGTGGTGGCGCGTGCCTGTAGTCCCAGCTACCTGGGAGGCTGAGGTGGGAGGATCTCTTGAGCACAGGAGGCAGAGGTTGCAGTGAGCCAAGATTGTGCCACTGCACTCCAGCCAGGTCAACAGAGTGAAACCCTGTCTCAAAAATCAAAAGCAAAAGTAAAAACAAAAACAAGTATTAGGTAATCCGATGGTTCTTGCCACTGTGAGATATCTTTGTTTTCATGATTTTGTATTATAGATGACTTTTGTTGTTGTTGTTTGTTTTTTTGGTTTTTTGAGATGGAGTTATTCCTCTGTTGCCCAGGCTGGAGTCCAATGGCATGATCTCAGCTCATTGCAACCTCTGCCTCCAGGGTTCAAGTGATTCCCCTACCTCAGCCTCCCGAGTAGCTGGGATTACATGTGCCCGCCACCACACCTGGCTAATTTTTTGTATTTTTAGTAGAGACAAGGTTTCACCATGTTGACCAGGAGGGTCTCGAACTCTTGACCTCAGTTGATCCACCTGCCTTGGCCTCCCAAAGTGCTAGGATTATAGGCGTGAGCCACCGTGTCCAGCCGTCTTGATTTTTTGATGCAGTCAAAATTATTTAGCACTCCACCCTGGACAACAGAGTGAAACCCTGTCTCAAAAAACAAAAACAAACATTAGGTAATTTGAAGGTTCTTAGCCACCATGAGATACTTTTGTTTTCATGTTTTCGTCTTATAGATGCCTTGTATTTTTGATGCAGTCAATATTATTTACCTGTATCTGTATGTTTTATGCTTAGCCTACCTCACAGCTTACAACCCTCTCCTGTATTTTTTTTTTTTTACTTATACAATTTCATATTATATGTTCAGGCCTTTAATCTATCTAAAATTTACTTTTATGAAAATTGTGAGGTGAAGATCTAACTTTACTTTTCCTAAATGGATAACCAGTTTTCCTAATACCATTTATTGAATACTTCATCGTTTTTCGTTTGTCAAAAACTGGATTCCTGTACATATTTGGATCCATTTTGGACTCTATTCTGATCCATTGATTTATTTGTAAAGCTTGTCCCATTATCACATCATTTTAGTTACACTTTTTTTTTTTTTTTTTTTTTGAGATGGCGTTTCAATCTTGTTGCCCAAGCTGGAGTGCAATGGCACGATCTCAGCTCACTGCAACCTCCACCTCCCGGGTTCAAGCGATTCTCTTGCCTCTGCCTCCCGAGTAGCTGGGATTATGGGCACATGCCACAACACCTGGCTAATTTTTTTTTTTTTTTTTTTGGATTTTTAGTAGAGATGGGATTTCACCGTGTTGGTCAGGCTGGTCTCAAATCCCTGACCTCGGCCTCCCAAAGTGCTGGGATTACAGGTATGAGCCACCACGCTCGGCCTCATTCTAATTACTACTCTTCTATTCCAGGTTTTGAAATCTGGTACGGTGAGTTTCCTCCCAATATTCTTTTCTCAAAATCATCTCAGCTATTTTTTAATATTTTCTCTTCCAGGTGGTTTTTAGAATCACTCTGTTGGGTTCTATTTTAAAAATCATTAGAATTTTTACTGGGATTAAATTTACAGATTTTAAGGTAGTTGACATTTTTACAAAAGTGAGTGTTACCGTGTTGAATTATAACATAGCTATCACTTCATTCAGATATTATTTTTATGACCTTCAGTAAAGTTTTATATTTTTCTTCATCTAGATTTTGTACATTTACTACTAGGTTCTTTCCCTAAGCATTTTAGAGTTCTGGAAGTTATTGTGACTGAGATTTTCATCTATTACACTTTCTGGTATATTATTGCTGATGTATAAAAACATTTCTTTGTATGTTGCTCTTGTATTTTGCCACTTCGCTGAATTATATTTATTGGTTCTAATGGCTTCTATATTAATTGCTTTGACTTTTTAATGTAAATAATGATATTTTTAACAAATAATGATGATTTCATATTTTTCTTTTTAATATTGGTATCTCTTTGGCCAAAGATAATTTACTCATTCATTTGATATTTATTGGGTAGCTGCTATGTGCCAGGCATTGTTCCACACTCTGGTGATACAAAACGGACAAGGTTTCCACTCTCTAGAGCTTATATTCTATTCAGGAGAAACTAACAATCTAGGAAAGGCATAAAAAGGTCAGTCACCACTGGCAAAATATTCCAAAACTTAGTGGCTTAAAATAACAACAAATATTTATTAATGGCCAGCACCATGGCTCACGTCTATAATCCCAATACTTTGGGAGGCGGAGGCAGGAGGATTGCTTGAGACCAGGAGTTCAAGAGCAACCTGGGCAACAAAGCAAGATCTTATCTCTACAAAACAAACAAACAAACAAACAAACAAAAACACAAAACTAACCAGTGCGTGGTGGCGCACACCAGCTGAGGTGGGAGGATCACTTAAGCCCGGGAGTTTGAGACTGCAAGAAGCTGTGATCATGCCACTGTACTCCAGCCCAGGCAACAGAGTGAGAGCCTGTCACAAAAAAATATATACATTTATTATCATACACAGTTTATGCTGGTCAGAAATTTGGGGAAAGCTTAACTAGGTGATTCTGGCTCCGTTTCTTATGAGATTGTAGTCAAGATGTCAATGGCACTTGCCACCCTCTGAAGGCATGACTGGAGCTGAAGGATTCATTACCAAGATAGCTCCCTCATATGGCTGGCAAATTGGTGCTGTATGTTGGCAGGAGGCCTCGGTTCCTCATAACATGGACCTCTCCACAGGTTTGCTTAAGTGTCCCATCACATGGCAGCAGGCTTTCCACAGAAAGAGTAGTCCGAGAGGGAAAGACAGACAGAAGCCATAATGTATTTTATGGTCTAGTCTTAGAAGTCATGCTCCATCACTTCCACAATATACTATTGGTTACACAGGCCAACCCTATACACTGTGGAATGGGGTTACACAATAGCATGAATACCGGGAGGCAGGAATTATTGGGGGCCATCCTGGAGGCTAGTGACATAGTTTGGATTTGTGTCCCCACCCGAATCTCATGTAATCCCCAGTGTTGAAGGAGGGGCCTGGTGGGAGGTGATTGGATCATGAGGGTGGATTTCCTCCTTGCTGTTCTTGTGATAGTGAGTTCTCATGAGATCTGATTGTTTAGAAGTGTGTAGCACCTCCCACTTCACTCTCTCTTCCCCCGTCTCATGTAAGATGTGCCTGCTTCTCCTTCACTTTCTATGACTGTATGTTTCCTGAGGCCTCCCTAGCCGTGCTTCCTGAACTCTTGCAGAACTGTGAGCCAACTAAATCTATTTTCTTTATTAGTTACCCGGTCTGAGGTGCTTCTTTATAGCAATGTGAGAACGAACTAATACAGCTGGCTACCACAGACTATCCACAAATTTTTAGGGAAATGTAAGCTATAAAATAGAGTGTCAGCAGTGAAATGCAGAGAAGTAGAGGCCAGGACATAGCCGCATGAAGAAGAAGGGAGGATTGTAAAGGAAAGAAAATCTAAGATAGTGATTCCTAACCACTATCCAACTTTTGATGGATAGTGATCCACCAAACTCAATGTGTTTTTATAGTAAATAGTTTGTAAAACCCTTTCGTTATCCTGAAGTGAAATTTGTGGATAAATAACCTACCTATCCACATAATTTGAAAAGATGAATACTTGAGGGACAGTGAGGAGGCCAGTGTGGCCAGAGAGAAGTGAATGAGGGAAAGAACAGTAATGGAAAAAGCAAGGCTAACAATGGGGATCAGCAGGTGGGGAAGCACCAGATCAGTGAGGGTCACCAGATCAGTGAGGGTCACCAGATCAGTGAGGGTCTTGGAATCCAGTGTTAGCACTTCAACTTTTCTAATAAATGAAACAGGAAACCATCAGAGGGTTGTGAGTGGAGGAGTGATGTGACTTGTCAACTTACATGACATATACTTTAAAAGGAACACTCTGGCTGCTCTATGGAGAGACACACTAAAAGGAGTCAAGGGTGGAACAAGGAGTCCAGTTGGCAGGCTCTTGCAATCATCCAGTTAAAAGGTGTGATTCATGTGGTGGTTTGCAGTATATGTTGGCCATGGCATGGCCAAGTGGGTTGATCTTGGATAAATATTTTGAAAGTAGAACATTAGGGACTCTCGCTTTGACAGAATAGATATGTATGTGAAGGAGAGAGCAAGCACTTGCTAAATATATGGCCTCTTCTAAAAAGTTCATTATGAAATCCTAGGTCTCTGTCCTTTAGGATGTCTCTGATAGGGCACTCATGCATGTGACATATATTATTTTAGTGGTAGGATTATGCAACCATCATGCAGTAAGCCTCTGAACACTGGACTGCTTTCTGGGAAACTTAAACCAATGGGTCCATCTAGTAGGCTGCCACTTTGAGGGGTCTGGCGTGCATGTTACATGTGTGGAGTGTCTGTATTATATATTTCTAACCAGTCCACACATGTCTTGAACATCACTGTATGAGTACAAATTATTTTCACTCAAGGAAAATCACTTCAGATTTTCCTCTTATTCTGGCCTCTACAGCCTCTGGTAAGGTAAGCCCACTGAAGTATGGGCTTCAAAGAAATAACATATGGAGGTGTATTCCCTAATTACTGAGCATTTTAATGTTAAACGATATCTGGTTAGCGTTAATATCCTAGAGGCCTTTTCGATAACAAGGCTGTGTATGTAATATATAAATAGGACCATTACTGTATATATATTATATATTATGTATAATATTATCCTATTATATATATTATGATATCCTATATTAAGCAAACAAATATTACAGTTAATGTATTATAATATGTATATATTTATATTTGCATAATTGCAATGGCCACTACTGGTACTGGACCATAATGGCCAATATAATATAATATGTTATATATTTTACATATAATATACTCAATTATACTTATATCACATATAATACATTATGTAATATCAAGGCTATAAATATTACACAATATGGCATATCTAATATATATTACCATCTTAATATATTAATGATATAACAATATAATCTTGATATATATATAAATGTGTATATATACAAGTGTTATTAGAAAATGTGCAGATCCCATTAAATTCCTTCTTTTCAGCTATCATGCCAAAGTTTCTTGAAAAATATAACTCCACTTGGTCTCCCAAATCTATGGTCGAAGCTCTGAATTTCTACAGATCTTGATGTCACAAAAGCTCAGCCCCGAGAACTTCTACCTTTGTTGGGAGGATGGGCTCAAGTAATCAAACGCTTCCGTAATCCCTTCCCACTTTGTAGTTGCTAGTTCATAACCTGAGAGTTCTCCCAAAGTGGTAAGCCTGCACCACCAACCCCAAATTCCTGCCCATGCCCATCTCCCATCAGGGCTTGTTTTTCCACCTCCCTTTGCAAGCAGACAGATACTCTGCAATGCACGAGGCAGCCAGCCTGCCATTCCTCACTTCCTCTCTGCTCACCTCCTCTGGTGCTCTGCAGCTCCACCTCCCCGTGGGAGGGAAATGGGAAGGGTGGCGACTCTGCTTTTAGGTAAAGAGGAGAGGGGAAACAGCAATTGAAGCCAAGAGCACACCAAAGGCACAGAAGGGAACCTGGGAATGGGCCACTGTGGATCCCCAGGATTGAGCTGTTCCTACAAAGAAAGGAGATGGCTGAAGCAGAGGGAACGGCCATGAATGGAGGGACCTGAAAGCTTTAGCTAAGGTATATGTGCATGGCCTTCCACAATATTAGTAGTAATGTGTTTGTTGAATCTCCAGTAAAAGCACCCTCTGTCCTGAGCACCTTCCCACCCTTCTAATTCCATATTAAGGTAGAGATTATCTTCCCAGTTTCATTTTGAGGGAGACTGAGGTCCAGAGAAGGGAAACCCTGTCAAGTGCCACTTAGCCAGGTGAGCTGCACCATGATTCTTGGAACCAGCCTCTGGTCTGCCATAATTCTTAAACAAGTCACTCTCCTGGATTAGAACCTTGAGACTCAAGCTGAGCCAAATTTTAAAATTTAAATCTAAGATCTGCTGGATTGAAGGATGACTTCCCCAATCCTTACACAGCCACCTGTTTCTCCATCCCCTCTCCGTGAAACTCTGGTCTGTTCCTGAGGAGCTACCCAGTCCCAGCATTATTCCTCTGGCAATAACTGGCCCTGAGACCTGCTGTCTCACCCCAAACCTCCTGCCCCACCCACCAAGTATTTGACTCCCTGCCCAAGGCCAGTGGCAGGCACATTCCCACCCTAGGTCCACTCTCTAGCCTCAGTGGCAGGATGAGGGACAAGGAGCTCTTTCTATTGAAACCAGTAGCTGATAAGGCAATGCATCCATCACTGCACTGATTGCCTCCATCCCATTCCCACCTCCCTTAAGGCAACAGTGTTGGTCACTAAGATTAAAGCCCAGTATGCTGTAGTACAATGGGATACATCTTTGAGCTCAGGACTGAGAGAGGGAGTTCCTTTGTGTCTTTCTCTACTCCCCCTTAGAGAGCTCCCGCACAGGACACCCAATCATTTGGGGCTTCAATCTGGGCCATGTGACTGCGGCCTGGAGGCGTGAGAGTAGCCCACTGGATCACACCCTTCCCACCAGGAGCCCCAGCAGGAAATCCATAAAAAGATGTCCCGGATGCCTCACATGCCAGCATCCAGCCCAACTGGCTGGCCGGACCCTTCACACCTCCCTCAGGAATCCACCATGAGGTCCTGAAAGCCCAGCTGTCTTGACTGCCTATGTAGAGTTTCCCAGTCCGAGGTTCGTGTGGGGGGCAACAGGAGAGAGATGAGGATGCAAAAAAGAGAGGCAGGAGGCCTGTCCCAGGGAAGATTGGCAGTTCTCACCTGCATCCCCACCTCAGGGCAGCAAGGCTGGGAGCTGGAGAGCTACATCTCCCTCTGGGAGGCCTGGCAGACTGATCCCACTGGGTACCTCCTGTTGGCCCATGTCGTGACAACCTATATACCCTGTCCTTTTCTCCAGGCATCAAGGGCACTGAATAGGCAAAGTGAAGGGCAAACAGTTGCTCTCATGGCAGGCAGTAGCACGTAGATTCTGTAGAACAGGTAGATGCTGTTGCTGAGGGAAAGGAGACAAGAGAATTCTGAAGATGGCTCTCAGCTGACTTGTAGCCTCCTTGTATGTTTATATCCTCTACTATTGATTATGTATATTAAATCAATATGTAAGGCTACTGGGTGCGCATCTCTGTTGGTGGTGGTCTTTTTGTCACGGTTTCTTTTGAGACAAGGTCTGGCTCCTCTGTTGCCCAGACTGGAGTGCCGCAAGTGATCCGGCTCACTGCAACCTATGCCTCTTGGCTCTGCTTATCCTTCTGCCTCAGCCTCCCAAGCAGCTGCTGGGATTATGCAGTGCACCTGTCCCGCTTAATTTTGTATTTTTGTAGAGACGGGTTTTATGTTGCCAGGTTGGTCTCTCGAACTTGTGAGCCTTAAACATCTGCCTCAGCCTCCCCAGTACTGATTACAGGTATGAGCCACTGCACTCTGCCTGCAAGACTGTCGCTCCTTTGATTCCTTCTTCTACTTCAGTCTTTCTCCTAGTAAAACTGGATACTGGCCTCCAGGATTGTAAGCAAGGCCCTCATTGCCTTCTCATTTCTTCTGCACTTTTAGACCCCAGGTATCAATCTCTATCACAAGGTTTTAGTCTTTTTTTACCTTTGTTTTACTCAATACTCCAGCAACATGCTGGAACTGGGACCCTTCTTTTAACTTTATCTAGTCCCTGAGTTGATCCTCTCTATTCCCTTGCCTGGCTCTCACCAAATTCTCCCCAAGTGGGCGAATCCTGCTGCCATTTTTCCAGGGCTCTCCTGTGAGTGGGCCAATCATTAAAAACCCCAAGTCTAGCACCTTCTTACCTTAGAAAGAAGATGGAATGAGGCTGGGCGCGGTGGCTCACGCCTGTAATCCCAGCACTTTGGGAGGCCGAAGCGTGCGGATCACAAGGTCAGGAGATCGAGACCATCCCGGCCAACATGGTGAAACTCTGTCTCTACTAGAAATACAAAAATTAGCTGGGCGTGGTGACGCATGCCTATAATCCCAGCTACTCAGAGGCTGAAGCAGGAGAATCGCTTGAACCAGGGAGTTGGAGGTTGCAGTGAGCCAAAGTCATGCCACAGCACTCCATCCTGGTGACAGAGCGAGACTCTGTTTCAGAAAAAAAAGAAAGGAGATGGAATGAATATCAGGATAGTTGTTTAATAGGATTTCCATGCAAGAAAACCACGATAAGAAGCATCTGAGAGAAGAGTGAAAAGATGGTTAATGACTCGGGCACAAAGTCTTAAGGCCATACTCCAGTGATAGAAAGTCCCTCTGACATTTGTCATGGAGGTGAGGAATAAGTTCCTTGAGATTTTATGTAAAGTAACTGACAGTTGCAGGTGCCTAACAAATGCTAGCTTCCTTCCTCCTATCTTCCCTATGCCTTCAGGTCAGGTCCACTATTTCCACCATCTACCCTAGCTTCAGCTTTACTCTGCACAGTAGGACACTACTGTGTCCTAGAAGTGTCCTAGAAGCCTACAACTTCTAGCTTAATAACTGTTTTTTTGTTTTGTTTTGTTTTGTTCTTTGTTTTTTTGAGAGGGAGCGCCCTGCCTGTAGTGTTGTGCCAGTGGCTAGAGTGCAGTGGTGCAATCTCAGCTCACTGCAACCTCCACCGGTTCAAGCAAGTCTCCTGCCTCAGCCTCCAGAGTAGCTGGGACTACAGGCATGCCACCTGGGCTGACTCCAGCTAATTTTTGTGTTTTCTTAGTAGGGGACAGGGTTTACCATATTGGCCAGGCTGATCTCAAACTCCCTGTCCCCAAGTGATCTGGCCTGCCTAATCTCCAAAAGCTGGGATTTCTCATAGGTATGAGCCACCTCACTTCAGCCTGCAGCCTTGGTAACTCTTATTCCAGTCCTACCCATTCAAAAGTTCAGGCTAGGCATCCTGGCCTCTTTGGCTTAGCTAAATTCAAATAATCTGAACTTAATTATCATTATATTCTCTATCCCTATATGCTTTCAGTTTTGCAAAATATTTTCCCATCCATCGTTTCATCATTTTGTCCTAGGAATGCTGTGAATAAATAGCTGAGACATTCCCAAGTTTGAGGCGTCGCCTAAGAGGTATAGTGACTAGTCTACACTTTAGTTGTGCTGACAGGCAGTAGCAGGTAGATTCTTCTTGATAGTTTCAAATGTCTCAACTTAAGACCTTTCTTGCTTCATGTTTATGTCAGGGTTTGAATACTCATTTTTAATGAGATATCTTGTGTTACATTCCTATTGTTTCAAGCAGTACATGCTCATTGTAGGACATTTGCATACAGAACAGTATAAGGAAGAAAATTTTTTAAATCCCCTGGCATCCACCATTTGGACACAAGTATTGTTTCCTTCCAGACTTTTTGAGTAGCATGAAAAATAGTTACTGTAATAAGTCGTGATATTTAGTGAGTACTTACTATATGCAAGTACCTACTAAGGCCCAGCTTCTATTATCTCATTTCAATCTTCACAAAAACCCTATGAGGTACATACATAGTATTATTATCCTTGCTAAAACTGATGAATTAGGCCAGGCGCGGTGGCTCACACCTGTAATCCCAGCACTTTGGGAGGCCAAGGCGGGAGGATTGCTTGAGCTCAGGAGCTCCAGACCAGCCTCAAAGTGCACATGGCAAACCTCCCTGTCTCTACAAAAACAAAACAACAAACAAACAAAAAAAATCAGCAGCCCCAAGTGGCACACACTTGTAGTCCCAGCCAGGTGCTGAGGTGAAAGGTGGAGCTGTTTGAGCCCAGGAAGCTTCATGAGTGAACCAGGATCTTGACACTGCATTCTAACCTGGGTGACAAAGTGAGAACTTGTCTCTAAATAAATAAATAAATAAATAAATAAATAAATAAATAAACCCATGAAATCGGAGGTACAGAGAGTTTGGTTACTTGACCTAAGTTACCACAACTGGCTTGACACTTAGAGTCAGAATGCAGGAGATCTGTCCTGGAGCCCTCGCCTCCTACCCTCTATGCTGCCATGCAGCCATGCGGTCAGACAGATACTACCTAGTTCTTCTTGCAAATAGCAGCTGTCATGCAAAAAGGACTTGAAAGTATTCATTTACCTCTTCTTGAAGTTACACCCATTCCTTTTCACCAGAGCTACAGAGGTCTCAGGTGATGTTACCCCTTCTCTAGGGAATAGCTTAGAAGCCAAGTGACCACCTGGAAGCAACAGAAGGAGGATGAGGAAGGAAAATTAGAGGCTGCGCGGGAGAAGGCCTGTAAAAAAAGCTGAAGGAAACCGATAGCAGATAGAGAACCACAAGAAGTTCATATCTCTCCTAGAGGTACGTCTGGAACAGGACACTTTTAGCAAAGCATCTCTCTCTCTCTTTCTTTCTTTTTGAGATAGAGTCTCTGCTGTGTCACCTAGGCTGGTGAAATACAACTTTGGTTCACTGCAGTCTTGCTTCCCAGGTTCGCCAAGGAGTACATCTGGCTAATCTTGTATTTTAGAGATGGAGGCCTCACTCACGTTAGAGGCTGAGCCAAACTCCCAACTCTGGGTGATCTGCCCACCAGCCTCCCAGGCTGATTATGGGTGCGGAGCCACCATGACTGGCTAATTTTTATTCTTCGATCTTCAGTAGCCCATTGATCATCAGGCCGACAGATCCCGACCTGATGGGGAGGCCAAATGATAATAAAATCGTTTATAACAGTTGCAGTGAATAAATTTTTCCACAGCAATTGATTCCACTCCAGCTATAAGAGAGGGTCACAGGAACCGAGAAGATTATGTCCCCAGAGCATCCGAGGGTCTCCTAAAGATTTCCCCAGAGATTCTATTAGAGTGGTCTAAGCCAGAAGAATAAAATCCTTCCAACTGAATCGACGAGTAAACACATTTAACCCAAAAGCGGCGCAGCGCAAAAAGCATAAAAATGCCTCTGTAAAGGGTGGGAGGCTAATATGGAGAGGAATATTCCAAAATGATGCTGTAAATGAATCCAGAAAGTATAGTGAGTTTGGTTAGGCAGAGGGGGTGCTATATCAACCAACTTGGATCATGTGGCCCATCACCATAGCCTAAAAAAAATAAAAACTATTAGCAGAAAAGTGAACAGGTACAGGCAGAAAAAATATGGCCATTACGGGGTCCTCCACTATTCTCGGTCATGCCTTCCTATATTATCTGTTTGGGGGTCTGCTATGGCTCTCCCTAATTCCCTTCTCTCTAAGAACCTGACCTCCGCAGCCACTGGTTGTAAATGCAAAGCAAAATGTCCTGGGGTGGAACTGATTGAAATCCACAAGGCATCCCCATCTAAACTGGGATGTAAGTAGATTCCATCCTTGAAAATTTATAATCTGATTCATGCCAGCCACTTCAGTCACTTAAACCCGTGGACTTATAAATCCAATAGCTGTGGAGAAGCTATATTTAGTCATGGAAAGCGTGAGGAAACTGTATTCTGAAGAGACTGAGTGGATATGGATAGACAAAGAACACGGATCAGAGGGTGATTAACAAACAGAAGTGCCTTTGACTCCTGTGAGTTTCCAGTTCATATTTTAGTCCCTCCCAGTCATTTGCCAAATTTTACCATCCCTTGTGTTCCATGAAACTCCTTATATCCTATAATAAGCCTTCCTATTAACTACTAAGCTACCCGCAGGGTTTTGCCAAGCATGCTCGAAGAGCCTTTACTTGAAGATATTGATAACTGTTTGGTCCTCAGATCAATGGGAACTGAGTAGTCAATAACTCTATTTTATACAGATGAAGAAACTGAGGACCCCTTAGAAGCCAGCTGCCAACAGAATATGGTTTCCAATGAGGTATGCCTCATGGAGGCTGTGCAACATTGGGCAACTTCCAGAACCTCATGGGACCTATGTCTGAAAAATGCAGTCATCTTTATATTGGCTTAAGCACTCTGAAATTAGAAAGGACCCATGTAAAATCCCAGAAGAAAGTATTTAGGGTTTTCTGATAAAAACCTCATACTGGAGTTTGACACCACTGGATCCTTCTCTCTATTCCCAGGGCTACCTATGCTTCTCTATTTTAGCACTTCTAACATTGTATTGAAGTTGCCTGTTTACTTGCCCGTTTCATCCCCCAGGCTGTGATCTCTGGAGATCATTGTGTAGCTGTTCCTAGCACACATCTGTTGCTCAAGAAATTTATGTTGAATGAATAAAACAACAAATACCAACTTTTGTTTCGTTTCCTTCCTGAGTACATCCTGTCTGAATATTGCATATGACACCGTTGGACACTTGAGAAACAATGCTTGTTGGTAGAAAGAGCATCGAAGGGGCACATGGCTTCCGGGGTCGGCTCTGTCACGAATGAGAGAGCTGTATGACATTAGGAAGGTCAGTCCCCATCTGAAAACCTAGGGGGTTGGATTTTATGGTCTCTGGAGTGGAAATTTATCATTTCGTGACATCTTGGAGCCTTCTTCCTTTGTCTGAGCCCTCCGCTACTTTATAAGCCCACATTTTCCCAAAGCAGGAACCAGACATCTGCATTCCTGCTTCCCTTGCCAATAGGTTACAAGCTTATGACTTCGAGCCTACTGAACCCAATAGTGATTTGGAAGAGAATTCAATTTGGAAGCGCATGCCATGAAAGAGGCCCTGCTCAGAGTCCACTGTGGAGGATGTGGAGGACAGACAGCCAGCTTTCACAGGCAGTGGTGCTAAATTGCCTTGCAGTGATGCATCAGGCCTGCAATGGTGTTGAAGCTACACTAAGCCTACCTACAGAGAGCAATAGTGCCTCTCCCAGAGAAGCTCAATTGGGCTATTGTTTTTGGAGACAAAATTTCTTTGGTTCAGTGGACAACTCAAATTTTCTGAGTTACTTAATATACTTAAATTATTATTTTTCTACTAAAACTAGCTAGAGTGAGTTTGCTTGTTTGTCACCAAGAACCCTGACCAATAGAGTCTTTGAGACTCCTACTAGCGCTAAGATTTTTTCCTAGGCCCTCTCTCTTCAGAAATGACCCCACAAGGCCGAGCATGGTGGCTCATATCTATAATCCCAGCACTTTGGGAGGCTGAGGCAAGAGGATTGCTTGAGCCCAGGAGGTTGAGACCAGCCTAGCAACATAGCAAGACCCCATCTCTACATACATACATAACCCTACAAGTCCCCAGTGTTTGTCCCAAGAGGCAGAGACAGTTGTACTAGTTAGGGAAACTGTAAGCAGTTCTGTATAACTAGACTGGAAACTTCTAGGGGGCGGTGGTCAGGCCAATGAGTAGGCAGGCATCAGATCAGAAAAATCTTGGTAAGCCTTGGTGCTTAAGGATTTTGGACTTTACTTTTCAGAATAGCAGTTTTCAAACATTTCGGCTTTAGGACCCCTTCACAGTAAATGCCTAAAAATTATTGAGGACTCCCAGAAGCTTTTGTTTATATGGGCTGTATCTATTGATTTTTACTACATTAGAAATTAAACTGAAAAACATTTTAAGTATTTACTTACTCATTTTAAAATAGCAAGAATGGGCTGGGTATGGTGGCTCACACCTGTAATCCCAGCACTTTGGGAGGCCGAGGCATGCAGATCACTTGAGGTTAGGAGTTCGAGACTCCTAACCAGTTCGAGACTCCTAACCAGCCTGGTCAACATGGCCAAATCCCATCTCTACTAAAAATACAAAAATTAGCTGGGTGTGGTGGCGTGCCCCTGTAATCCCAGATACTTGGGAGGCTGAGACAAGAGAATTGCTTGAACCCAGGAGGCGGAGGTTGCAGTGAGCCTAGATTGTGCCACTGCACTCCAGCCTGGGCAACAGAGTGAGACACTATCTCAAAAATAAAATAACAACAATAAACTATATATTAGCTATATTTTAGCATGAATAGCATTTTGTGAAAAATAACAATATTGTCTGTTTTCCAAAACTGAAAAGTGAGAAAAGTGGTATTGTTTACATATTTCTAAATCTCTTTAATAGAAGACAATTGGATTCCTATACCTGCTTCTAAATTCAGGCCAGGTGTGGTGGCTTATGCCTGTAATCTCAGCACTTTGGGAGACTGAGATGGGTGGATCACTTGAGTCCAAGAGTTCACCACCAGCCTGGCCAACATGGCGAAACCCTGTCTTTACTAAAAATACAAAAATTAGCTGGGCGTGGTGGCACACGCCTGTAATCCAAGGTACTCAGCTACTCGGGAAACTGAAGCAGGAAAATCACTTGAACCTGGGAGGCGGAGGTTGCAGTGAGCCAATATCGTGCCACTGAACTCCAGCCTAGGAGATAGAGCAAGACTACATCTCAAAAAAAAAAAAAAAAAGAAAGAAAGAAAGAAAGAAAAATAAATAAGTAAATTCAATCTGTTGCATTATGTTGTTTTGGTTAAAGTATATGAAAAATAATCTGACTTCACACAGATAGGTGGTTAGAAAAAGGAGGACCTTGTGGACCTGCTTAATGAATCTCAAGGACGCTCAAGGATCCTTGGATCCTATTTTGGGAACTTTTGGTTCAGAGTTAATAGGAATTCAATAAAAGCTTCTAAAAGGGAGTGGCAAGAGTGGATTTGTTTTAGGAAAGTGATTCTGGCCGCAGGGTTCCTGGGACAGCACACATTGTATTCTATGTGAATGGCACCCCCTAGTAAGACCATAGCTTTGGCCTAAGAGAATTAGAGGGAAATCAAGAAGAACAATTAATTGTGTTAGTCCAGGAAGGAGATGCTCTTGCCTTGTTTGGCTGTAGATATGGAGAGTAGGGGACAGAAGTTGAATTCAGATCCCTCTGACTTCAATACCCATGCTCTTCTCTCAATACCAGTGACCTTCAAACACAATCAGTTAAAAAATATTGAGAAACGAATTGAAAATATCTCAATTTGAAATTCTAAAATAAGATAAAAATGAAATAAATATTATTTTTAGGTATCTTAACTATCATGATAGCTTCTTACTATCAGTAACTGATAATCTCAAGTTACAAAATCCAAGCACTTAGGGCAAGATTTCTTTTTAATGATCATGAGTGTATATCCAGATTTCAAAACATCTTAGAAGTGCTGAATGTATGCCAAGATTTCATAATGACAAAAAAAAAAAGTGCTGAATGTTGGGGTCAGTGTCTTGTCAGATCTCATTAGATTATCAATGCCCTTAACTTGTAGTGTGACTGATAAAGTTCTCTTACCAGAAGTATAAGTGCCAGCTCTTTGCCATGATTGGTTGTTTTGGGTTTTCTTTGTTTTCTTTTGTCTTGCATGAGTTTACATCATTGTTATTATTATCATTATTATTATTATTATTATTATTATTTTGAGACAGAGTTTCACTGCTGTTGCCCAGACTGGAGTGCAATGGCGTGCTCTTGGCTCACCGAAACTTCCACCTCCCGGGTTCAAGCGATTCTCCTGCCTCAGCCTCCCAAGTAGCTGGAATTACGGGCATGCGCCATCATGCCTGGTTAGTTTTTGTATTTTTAGTAGAGATGGGGTTTCTCCATGTTGGTCAGGCTGGTCACGAACTCCCGACCTCAGGTGATTCGCCTGCCTTGACCTCCCAAAGTGCTGGGATTACAGGCATGAGTCACCGCACCCAGTCACATTATTTTATCTTTAATCCGTAGTTTCTTTGCAGGTCTCTTTTGAAGCAATTTGTCCATTTTGTGAGCATTAGTTTTAAAAAACCAAAGTAAATAAATAAATCCATAATTCCATTTACCTGAGCTCGTATGAATAGAAAAAAGTTGCCATAACATCAGAGAGAGTGTGGCACTCTTAATCCCTATCCCAGTTGGAACTGCCACTCTTTTCTGAAGATACCTCACCTATAGTATGTAACAGGTGGCCATCCTGCATAAGGGCTGAGTGAAAATGCTACTATCAATCAATCCTTATTTTAAATATTAATAATGCATAGTTTCTTATACTTTATTATTTATTTCTTATACTTTATAGTTTCAAGTTAAAAGTGAATATTAAACAAATTCTAATATTTACTCACTACAATTCGATGAATTGCCTTGAACTCCTCAATTTGGAACCCTCTGTTATGTGCTATTGAAAACTAAAAGTAACATCCTAAGCCCCTCAACTGACTGAACAGACCTCCTCTTAGCCAAGGGAACCCCAGAAAAAAACAAAAACTGAGTTCCTGGCCATGATAAGACGGGAGGTCAGACTTAACTCGTTACACCCCCTCTCTTTTATGGTTTAGACACAACAACTGACCAGCATTAATGTTAAAATAGAGATCATAAGACTGACAGGATAGGCTTTTTGTGACAATAAGATACAAAATTATAAACAGGACCTAAGGCCATGCCAGGCAAGGGTGAAGTCATGCACTCCTCACACTTAAAGAATCAACTCTGTTCTCACTGCCACAAGGTTTTTCTTTTTCTCTAGCAACTAAACAAGCACTGGCCTCAAAATAAGCAATATTAAAACAATTGCAGCTAATCCGCCACCAGACACTGACTGACCCCTTCTTCCACAAACCGTAACTACAGCTTATTGAACAAGAGACTGATTTCAGTAACTTTCTCCTGATAAGAGACCATTAGCCATAGACTGGTTCTGGCTGGTTTACAGAGGCTGCACACTTGAGCACCTCCATGTCCCTGGTTCAACTTTTCAAGTATGGGGCCTAATTATAATACATTTAAATGTTAAGTCTCCACTGCAAAGTGACCATGGATTGTATGTTATATACATGGTTTGTTCAATACACATGCATCAGGACCCCTTCATGAATATTCATAGCTCTTCATGTAACCTGTTAAATATGTATACTTGGCCAACTTGTTCACCTTAAATTCCTGTACAAACCCTTCTCTTTTGAAGTGCCTGCCTCTGGTCTTTGCCACGGGCTATGTTTCCCAGCCCTGTAATGCCCACTTTGCAGGCTGTAATCCCTTATAAAAAATGGTCTCCTTTTTTGGCCAGGCGCCGTGGCTCACATCCCAGTACTTTGGGACGCCTAGGCAGGTAGATCATTTGAGGCCAGGAGTTCAAGACCAGCCTGGGCAAAATAGCGAAACTCCATCTACAAAAAATACATATATACAAAAAGTAGTCAGGTGTGGTGGCACGTACCTGTAGCCCCAGCCCCTTGGGAGGCTGAGGCACAAGAATCACTTGAGCCCAGGTGGTGGGGCAGTTGCAGTGAGCTGAGATCACACCATTGCACTCCAGCCTGGGCAACAGAGGGAAACTCTGTTGAAAGGGAAGAAAGAAAAGAAGAGAAAAGAAAAAAAAAAAGAGAGAGAGAAATAAAGAAAGAGAAAGAGAAAAAAAGAGAGAGGAAGAAAGAAAAGAAAGAGAAGGAAGGAAGGAAAGGAGGGAGGGAGGGAGGGAAAGAAAGAAGAAAGAAAGAAAGAAAAGAAAGAAAAAGAAAGAAAGAGAAAGAAAAAGAGAAAGAAAAAAAGAAAGGAAAGGAAGAAAAAGAAAGAAAGGAAGGAAGGAAGGAAGGAAAGAAGGAAGGAAGGAAGGAAGAAAGAAAGAAAGAAAGAAAGAAAGAAAGAAAGAAAGAAAGAAAGATCTATCATGCTTAGAATTAGCATTAGCTCTGATGCTTATTTATTCTACTACAAGTGCCTCTCTCACCAGAGATTTTGTTTTTCAGACCTACAGGTATTCTCCCCCACTGACACTGATACTGAATTCAGAAATAAACTAACAGCCTTTTCAGAGGTACCTGCTTATCTTTGAGAACCAAAAGCAGCAAAAGTCAATGTGGGTTTCCGAATAAAACAGGTATGTCCTTGTTCTGTGCCTATCCTTTGCTCTAGGCACTTTCACACATATTAGCTTTAATCACACACCTTTAATCTTTGCAACAGATCTGTGCAGTAGATGTTCATAGTACATAGGGAGTACAACACAGCTCTCCTAGCACAATGCTGGCACAGGTGAGTGCTCAACAAATATTTGTTGACTTAATCTTTCATTCAAACATAAAGTTACCCTGCATGAGTAACAATTGGAAGAATTAAACAAAATGCATGAGATCAGCAATCTGCAGAAATAAACCCTTTCTCAGAAAGTGGTATGATGTTAGTAGCTTCTACAATGGAAAGATCCAAAATAATAGTGGCTTCAATAAGATGGGAGTTTATTTTTCCCACACATAAAGGTCTAAGCCATTATGGTGGCTCTACTCTTTAAAATTGTCAGGATCCAACCTGCTTCTGTCTTCTTGCTCCATCCACTCTCTGGCATTACTCTCATCTTCATGGTCAGATTGGCTCACCACTTACCTTCATTCTAGTCAATGAGAAGGGTGAAAGCTGACATGTATACATTGTGGGGAAAAACACCCTTAGAGTGGAGATGGCTGCATCAGGATAGTAGAACTTGATAATAATCTCAGATCTTGTTACACAGCTCCCTTTGTTTACTACTGTGGAACAGAAGCAGCATTTGTGATTTCTGAAGTAATCTTTCTTTTTGAGGAGAGAATACACTGAGCAGTGAATCCGTATGTTCCACTGACTTCGCAGGTATGTTCCCCAACATTGCACCTTGCTCTGTTTGGCAGTCTGTTGGGATTTTACCCAGTGCAAGTCAGGCTCCCAGATCTCTTTTCTCATTCATTCATCCATTCATTCAACCAATATTTAATAAGCATCTCCTATGGGCCAGGTGTTGTTGCAGTCACTGGACCACTCTGGGATTGAATAAGAGCATTGAATTCTTAACCCACCTAGCTGAAGATGGAGCTTGGCTTTTAATGATCACTGAAAGCATGGAATTTTGGGGGATTTGGTACAGAAAGAAAGATCCATCAAGCTGGTGGCATTGACTAATTGTCACATCCACAAAGCACAGTACTTAATCCACTTCTAGTGGAATCCTTGTGAAGGGTTCTAAGCATCACCTTCTTCATACCTCCCAAAATCTGAAAGGTTTTAATACCTTCCTCATGTTATGTTTAAATAAATACATCTGTGGCTCATCCTGTAGTCCCAGCACTTTGGGAGGCTGGATGGCCAGGATCACTTTAGCCTAGGAGTTCAAGGCGGCAGTGAGCCATGATGGAAGCACAGCACTCCAGCCTGGGTGACAGAGTAAGGCCCTGTCTCAAATAAATAAATAAATTTGTGAAACCCATTTTAAAATTATACACAGTTGCATCCCAGAGAACTTAAGGTGGCACTTTATAGTATCGATTTGAGGAGATTTATTTGATGCATTTAATACAACTGGTAACTGCAAAATCTATTTTGTCTGTGTAAGTGAAAAATACAAGCAGTTATCTGGTTAACTCTATGAAACTCTATGCACATATTGAGTGTATAATCTATCTCCATTACATCTGGCAAGATATTCTGCCTTAGCACTCAATTATAATACTCTTTTCCTCTCCTTTTCTATTTGCTATGCTTTAATTCTAAGGACCATATGAGAGTGGAATATATTACCTTTTTGAAATGACAAAAATCTGTGTAGGCAAATTATTTCCTTAAATTGAGCACCAAATTTTTTAAATATCATTTATAATCTTGTCACAGTCCACTTAGCAAAGTTTGGTTGGATTTTAGTAAGGATTATCTTCCAGAGTAGACCTACGTTTCCTCTCACCCTTGGATAGGTGAGGAGTAACTATATTGGTACAGAATTTCATGCACATGAGATGTGCCAAACAGTGAGATAATTTAAGATTTTGTAAACAAATGCACATACTCCTGGTTAGATCAAGACAGCCTCTAGGATCCAGTTTCTTTTACTAATTCACTGATTAGTAAATTTTACCAATCTTCTGTTACATGGGATAAAGTCCTGACTTCACCACTTATTAAGAACAAGAATTGCCTACTTACCATAGGCAAGTAACTTAACTATACTTTGCCTCAATTTCCTTATCTGTAAAATGGGGATAATGGTAGTGTCTCCTGTTAAAAATAAAAAAGATAATGCATGTAAAGTGCTTTGCATAGTACATGATAATGAGTAAGTACTTAATAGATATTAGTTATTATTATTATTGAGTTTTCAGCAAAGGGAATCTAGTTGATCGCTAGATTCAAAACAGTGTGGAGCTGTTGGTCATATATAATAGGACGAGGCAGACTATCCCTATAGATCACTGGGAACAACAACTAAATTAACAGATGATTTTAGCACTCTAAGGAAAGGATGTGTCAACAGAAGATGAGGGGCCAGCATAGAAAAATTAGGGTTCCAAAAGATAAAATTAGATTGGGTGTTTATCCAGTACTATCCTAGGGAAAAGAGATGCTGGATATAGGAGATGAATGTTTTAATCAGTGTTCTTGTTTCTCAAGATCCTAAGTGACAGAGCCTCTCCAAATGACTCCTTTTCTCTTGTTTTGACTCCACATTCACCAAGCAAACTTCTGAGTTTACTTCCCAAGTACCTTGATTCTAATTTGGGGAATGGCCCTGGCTAGGGCCACAAACACTGTGGTAACTACAAGGGGATCTTCACAAATGTGGAGTAATAAGTGGGTATTCAGGTTTAAATCACCTGTCTAGTGTTAGTGGAAGCCATCACCAAAAGGATAAGAATCTGTGGATGTACTGAAAATGTATTTGGGGGTGGAGGAGTGATGAGAGATAAAAAACAAGACCCTTGGTTGATAACAAAATTGGGGTGCTGCCCTTGGGTGTCCCAGATTAAGTGGCCATCCTCCCCCTTGAAAAACAATAACATGATCTGTACTAGGAAATGCCTGCCTCTTAAGCACCTGAATAATGAGGGCTACCTACAAACAACACTGTATTCTGATTCATTTCAGGTCAACAGATATTTTCTGAGTGCCTGCTCTATGCCAGGCTGGATACTTGAACACTACGAATACAAAATTCTTGAAGGATGACCAGGAATTTCCCAGGCAATAAAGGGCTGTAAAGGTGTTCCAGGCAAAGGAACAACATAGGCAAAAGCATGAAAGCATGAGACATCATGCAGGGTGCTAGGGAATTACAAGCATTCTAGTACCTGCACTTATAGGGTCCGTTCAGTTATTCACACATTGGGAACCAGTGTGGTGGAGCAAAAGGAGTATAGAATGCACCTGCATCAGTGAATGACATTGGCAAGAACCTGCCCCCTGGCCGGGCGCGGTGGCTCAAGCCTGTAATCCCAGCACTTTGGGAGGCTGAGACGGGCGGATCACGAGGTCAGGAGATCGAGACCATCCTGGCTAACATGGTGAAACCCCGTCTCTACTAAAAAATACAAAAAGCTAGCCGGGTGAGGTGGCGGGCGCCTGTAGTCCCAGCTACTCGGGAGGCTGAGGCAGGAGAATGGCATAAACCCGAGAGGCGGAGCTTGCAGTGAGCTGAGATCCAGCCACTGCACTCCAGCCTGGGCGACAGAGCGAGACTCTGTCTCAAAAAAAAAAAAAAAAAGAACCTGACCCCTTTGTGAGCCCAAGTTTTCCTTGTAAGTGAAATGAAGGTGAAAATCCCTCCCTTAAAGGATTGCTGTGGGTGTGCACTAGAGGTAATGTGTGCCCAACACATGCCACATAGTGGGCACTCAATAAATATCAATGATACTGGTTTTTTAAACTTGTCCTGACTTTTTTACATTTGAGCTTTACTTTTTATTGTAAATAAAGAACAAATCTACTTTACAAGCACTTAAAGGGCAGTCTTGGCCACTCTATTAATCATTATTATTATTTTTTATTATTAGAGACGAGGTCTCCCTATGTTGCCCAAGCTGGTCTCAAACTCATGGGCTCAAGCGATCTGCCCACCTCAGCCTCCCAAAGTGTTGGGATTACACCACGCCAGGTCAGCCACTCTAAATTAAATACAAAGGCACTGATGAAATGAAGGATATCTTTGAGTTATAATGGGAGAGTTTTGAAAGTGGTTGCTCAGTTCTGAAGAGGTCTCTTAGGTACAGTGAGTCCCACTATAATGGGACATATACAGTCCTCAAAATCACAATGCTATGCAGATTTGTGCAATACAAACCACAGGGCTTATGGGGAAAATAGGGTTAGGGGTACAGCGTTCAAAGCCTTCATTCATGATACACACGAAAAGATAAGAACCTAATAAAAATGGTAGCCCAGTTTCACATAGGTTAAATACTTGAGAAATAAGGAAATATTGCAAGTAGCCTCGAAAGTTTGCTTGTGGAAGCAGATGTTGAAGGGATGTAGTTTGTGAGTTGTGAAATGAAAGAAAAAAAAAAAAACAAACAGGTCATCTGAAATCAGAAGGAAAGTTGTAATACCAGGTGTAGATGGTATCTTCCCCCCCACCGTCCCCTAGACAGTATCTTTGTACAGTTTTTGGTTTTGAACTGTTTTGTTTTTGTTTGTTTTAACTTATTGCTCTAGGGATCACAGTATATACATAACTTGTTACATCCTCCTCATATTGATATTTTACCTCTTCGAGTGAAATATACGTCCATTTAGGTTCTTTTCTGCTCCTACTTTATCATTTACTTATCCTAAATATTTCCTCTACCTACATTGTGAACCACATCAGACAACCTAATTTTGCTTTCAATAATCTAACATAATCTTTAAAGCTCAAGAGGAGATGGCTAGTCTATGGTATTTACATGTATCTTTGCCCATTCTGTTGATCTTTCTTCATTCTCAATGTTTCAAGCTTTCTTTCATTGTCATATCCTTTCTATATGAAGGACTTGTTTTGGTCATTCTTTTAAGGCAGTTCTGCTGGTGAAAAATTTTGCTGATTTTCCTTTATCTGAGAATGTCTTTATTTCACTTTCATTCTTGAAGAAAACTTTTGATAGATAAAGAATTTTAGGCCGCTGGAGGCCATCATCCTAAACAAATCAACGCAGGAACAGAAAACCAAATACTGCAGGTTCTCACTTAAAAGTGGGAGCTAAACACTGGGTACTCATGGATGTAAAGATGGGAACAATAGAAACTAGGGACTACCAGACACGGGCAAGTGTTGAAAAACGATCTATTGGGTACTATGCTCACTACCTGGGTGATAGGATCATTCAAATTCCAAACCTCAGCATCATGCAATATACCCTTGTTACAAATCTGCATGTTTTACTCCCTGAACCTAAAATAAAAGTTGAAATTTTTTTACAAAAAGAATTATTGGTTGACAGTTCTTTGCTTACAGCACTTGAAAAGTTTTGCGCCACATCCTTCTGGTTTCCATGGTTTCTGATAAGAACTCCACTGTCATTTGAATCTGTGTTCTTGTGTAGGACTGTTTTTTAAGATTTCTTTTGTCTTTACTTTTTAGAAGATTTAGTATGATGTGTCTGGAATTGATTTCTTTGAGTTTATCCTGCTTGACTTTCTCTTGGCTTCTTGAATCTTCTCTTCTTCTTGAATCTTCTTTACAATTTTGCCAAAATTGTAAAAATTTCAGCCATCATTCTTTGAATATTTTTCAGCCCCATTTTTAGCTTTTCCTTTGGGACTCCGATGATGTGGATGTTAAATCTTTTATTATTGTTCCACAGTTCTCTAGGCTCTGCTCATTTTTAAAAAAAATCTGTCTTCTGTCTGTTAGTTTAACTGGATGATTTCAATTGATCTAAGATATTGACTCTTTCCTTTATTGTCACCATTCTGCTATTCAGTCATTACAGTGAGTTTTAAATATTTTGGTTATCATATTATTCAGTTCCAATATTTCCATTTTGTTCCTTACATCTCGTGTTTCTTTGCTTGAGACTTTCTATTTTGTCATTTGTTTTAAGACTATTTGTTGGCTGGACATGGTGGCTCATGCCTGTTGTCCTGGCACTTTGGGAGACTGAGGCGGGTGGATTGCTTGGGGTCAGGAGTTCCAGACCAGCCTGGGCAGCATGGTGAAACCCCGTCTTTACAAAAAATACAAAAATTAGCCAGGTGTGGTGGTGTGTCCCTCAAGTCCCAGCTGCTTGGGAGGCTGAGATGGGAGGATTGCTCAAGCCCAGGAAGCAGAGGTTGCAGTGAGCCCTGATGGTACCACTGCACTCCAGCCTGGGTGACAGAACAAGACCCTGTGTCACAAAAAAAGATACTATTTTCTGTCTACAAAAAAAAAAAAAAAAAAAACCATTCCAAATATAATCATAGGAGTAGGTTAAAAATAAATGTATGGAAAAATATTCACCAATCAAAAGAAAGCTGGCATTGCTATACTAAATGTCAGATAACATAGACTTCATAATGGACAAGTCGCTTGAAAAACACAAACTACCAAAACTCACCTGAGACAAAACAGATAATCTTAATAGTTCTATAACTATTAAAGAAATTGAATCAGTAGTTTTTAAATCTTCAGAAAAAGAAAGATTCAGGCCCAGATGGTTTTTCCAGAGACTCCAACCAATCATTTACAGAAGAAGTGCATTAATTCTCTACATTCTCTCCAAGGGAAGAGTTCTTATTCATGACATCAAAAGCACAATCCATAAAGAAAAAATGAACCAACTAAATATTTTTAAAATTAAAAACTTTTGCTCTGTGAAGAATCTTAAATGGATGACAAGACAAACTATCGACTAGGAGAAAATATTTGCAAATCCCAGATCTGACAAAGAATTCATATTACAGAATATATAAAGAACTTTTTAAATTCAACAATAAGAAAACAAAGGATGCAATTAGAAGATTGGCAGAAGGCTTGAGCAGACATTTCACCAAACAAGATGATAAGGTTCGAAAAACACATGAAAAAGATGTTCAGCATTACTAGTCATTAGTGAAATGCAAATTAAAACCACAATGAGATATAACTACATACTTATTAGAATAGCCAATACAAAATGTACTGACAATACTAAGTGCTGACCAGGATATGGAGTAACTGGAACTCTCATACATTTCCACTGGAAATGAGAAATGAGAGCACTACTGTAGAAAACAGTCTGGTGATTTCTTACCATATGACCCAGCAATTATGCTCCTAGAAAAATTTATCCTACAGAAATGCAAACTTATATTCATACACAAAAAACCTGTACACAAATATTCATAGCAGCTTTATGTGTAATAGCCAAAAAACTAAAAACAATGTAATGTCCTTCAGTGGGCGGATGGTTAAACAAACTGTACATCCATACAATGAATTACAACGCGGCAATAAGAAGGACCAAATTGTTGATGCAGGCAACAACTTGGGTGAATCTCCAGAGAATTATGCTGAGTGAAAGAAAGATAATCTGGAAAGATTGCATACTTTGTGATTCATTCATATAACATTCTCAAAATGACAAAATTAAAGAGATGGAGAACATCTAAAAATAGAGGAGGAGCGGGAGTATGTGTATAAACAGCACAGGGAGTTCCTTTGTGGTGACAAAACACTTCTGTGTCTTGATTGTGATGGGAGCTAGAGCCATCTGTACATGTCATAAAATGTAATGCAGTTATACACAAAGACATATAAAAATGAATACATGCAAAAAATGTAAAATCTGAGTAAGGGCTGTGGTACATAATTCTATTGAGTCACTTCATTTCCTAGTTTTGAAATGCACTTTAATTACATAAGGTATCACCCTTGGGGCCAGGTGTGGTGACTCATGCTTATAATCCCAGCACTATGGGAGGCCAACGAAGGGGGATCTTTTGAGTCCAGGAGTTCAAGATCCACCTAGGCATCATGGCAAAACCCTGTCCCTATAAAAAAATTTTAAAAAAAATTATCTAGGTATGGTGGCACATGCCTCTGGTCTCAGCTACTAGGGAGGCTGAGGTGGGAGGATCGCTTGAGCCTGGGAGGTTGAGATTGCAGTGAGCTGTGATTGTGCCACTGCACTCCAGCCTGGATGACAGAGCAAGACCCTGTCTCAAAAAGTATATATATCCCCATTGGGGAAACTGAGTAAGGGGACACGGCTCTATGCTAATTCTGCAATTTCTTGTGAATCTATAATAATTAAGAAATAAAAAGTTATCTCATTGTGGTTTTTGATTTACATTTTTTCTGACGATTAGTGATGCTGAGCATCTTTTCATATACCTATTGGCCATTTGTATTTCATCTTTGGGAAAATGTCCATTCAGATCCTTTGCCCAGTTTTTGTTTGTTTGTTTGCTTTGTATTTGCTATTGAGTTGTTTGAGTTCCTTATATATTTTGGATATTAACCACTTATTGGATATATGGTTTACAAATATTTTCTCTTGTACTGTAGGTTGTCTTTTATTTTGTTGAATTTTTCTTTGCCATGCAGAAGCTTTTTAGTTTGATGTAGTCCCACTTGTTTATTTTTGCTTTCGTTGCCTGTGCTTTTGGTGTCAAATCCAAAAAGTCATTGCCAAGACCAATGTTAAGGAGCTTTTTCCATAGGTTTTCTTCTAAGAGTTTTACAGTTTCAGGTCTTATATTTAAGTATCTAACCCATTTTGAGTTGATTTTTGTGTATGGTGTAAGAGGAAGATTCCATTTCATTTTTATTGCATGTGGATATCCAGTTTTCCCAACATCATTTATTGAAGAGACTATCCTTTCCCCATTGTGTATTCTTGGCGCCTTTGTCTAAAATTAGCTAACTATATATATGTGGGTTTATTTCTGGGCTTGTTCTATTCCCTTGGTCTATGTGTCTGTTTTTATGCCAGTACCATGTTGTTTTGATTACTGTAGCATTGTAATATAGTTTGAAATCAACAAGTGTGATGCTTCCAGCTTTGTTCTTGCTCAAGACTGCTTTAGCTATTCAGGATCTTTATGGTTTCATACAAATTTTAGAATTGTTTTTCCTATTTCTGTGAAAAATGCCACTAAATTTTTGATAGGGATTGCAATGAGATATCACCTGACACCTGTTCAAATGGCTACTATAAAAAAAAAAAAAGGTAAGTGTTAGCAACGATAGAGTATAGAGAACCTTTGTACACTGCTAGTGGGAATGTAAATTAGTACAATCTTTATGGAAAACAGTATGGAAGTTCCTCAAAAAATTAAAAATAGAATTACTGTGTGATCCAGCAACCCCACTTCTGGGTATATATCCAAAGGAAGTGAAATCAGTATGTCAAAGAGGTATCTGCACTACATGCAGCATTATCCACAACAGCCAACATATGGAAACAACCTGTGTCCATTAACAGATGAGTGGATAAAGATAATGTGGTGTGTATATACACAAGAGTATTATTCAGCCTTAAAAAAGAAGGAAATCCTGCCATTTGAGACAACATAGATGAACTTTGAGGACATTATGCTAAGTGAAATAAGCCAGACACAGAAAGACAAATACTGTTATGATCTCATTCATATGTGGAATCTAAAAAAAAGTCAAACTCATAGTAACAGAGAGTAAAATGATAATTACCAGGGATTTGAAAGTGGGTGAAGGTGGAGAGATTGGTCAAAGGGTGCAAGATTAATATGTACTAGAGACTTAATGTACAGCATGTTGACTATCGTTAATAATAATGTACTGTATACTTGAAAGTTACAAAGATAGTAGATCTCAAGTGTTCTCACCACACAAACAGAAAAGGTAACTCTGTGAGGTGATGGATCTATCAATTAGCTTGATTGTAGTAATCATTTCACAATGTATACATATATCAAAACGTCATGTTTTACATTCTAAAGATATACAATTTTTATTTGTCATTCATGCCTCAGTAAAGCAGGAAGAAAAATGTTAAAAAAGAGAGAAGAAATCTACAGTTGGCTAGTTAAAGCTATCTCCTAGTGTTCTAATAGTCACTTGGCCCTTGTTTCCCAAAGAGTATTAGTGCAAGGGTGGTGTACAAGGGCATTAACCTTCCACCAGTGTCTCAGTGTCCGGAGAGAGCCTTTAATCTTGAGGCACTACCAGACTGAAGAAATTGAACATTGAATATTTGGGAAGGTTCTTTCCCCTAAGATAAGGGTTCTTAACATTTAGTCCATAAACCAGGCTTTTCAAGTCTGTCAATGACCCATTTGATGTTTTAGAATGGTGTTTTGGTGTTTATTTAAAAGTTATTCAGGCACATGATAAAATATTTGCAAAGTACTGAAAGTTAAAATTTAAAATTAAAAGCTTCCTTGTCCCAGAACTCTAATCCTTCTACTCAAATATAATTTTACTTTTGACAGTTTTTGTGTATTCTTCCAGGAAAAAAAAAAGACACCAATGGTAGTATGTTATATTCAGAGTTCCTTGCAGTTCTACTTAACAGTGCATCATTGAGATCGTTCTACTTCAGCACTACACTCTGCCTTTTGCTTTTAAATAGTCCTTAATATTCTTAATATTACTGGATAAACTGTGTTTCATTTAACCAAACGTTTTTATTTTTTTGAGACAGGGTGTTGCTCTGTTACCCAGGCTGGAGTGTAGTGGAACAATCATGGCTCACTGCAGCCTCGACCTCTCAGGCTCAAGTGATTCTCCTACCTCAGCCTCTCAAGTAGCTAGGACTACAGGCATGCACCATGATGCTGGACTGATTTTTTAAAATATTTCGTAAAGACAGGGTCCCACCATGTTGGCCAGGCTGGTCTCAGACTCCTGGGCTCAAGCGATCCTCCCACCTCAGCCTCCCAAAGTGCTGGGATTACAGGCATGAGCCACCGAGCCTGGTTTAACCAAACTTTAATGATGGACATTTAGTTTTTGTCATTATGAAAAAATTCTGCAGTAAACATTCTCACATGCTTACATCATGACATGCTTTTGAGCATATATCCACACAGTAAATTCCTAGTAGTAGTATTGTTGAGTCAAAGATAAATACATGGTAAGTTCTGATGCACACTGCAAAATTGTCCCCAAAGAACCTATACCAAGATGAGCTTCTTGCAACAGTAGAGGTTCTTGCAACAATAGAGTAGCATCTATTCCTCCTCAGGCTTTGTCAAACATGAGCATTATCCAACTTTTTTGTTTTTTACCATTCTGGTAGGTAACAAATGGCATCTTCTTGCTTATTGCTGGAGATAACTAGCTTTGCATGATTATGATTCTTCTGTAGCTCCTCTCTAATCTTTCCTATTTGTTGTCTTTTATTTTAAAATAAATAATTGTATTGCTTTTTCTTACACAAGTAATAAATAACATTCATTGTAAAAAGAAAAGTGATATAGAAGTATAAAGAGTCGAAAAGGGAAAGCCCTTTCTCTCCCCAACCCTACAGTCTCACTTCCCTCCTTAGAGCTGCAGAGACACTGCTGTGTGCCCAAGTGTCACTCTGCTAGAAACACAAGAACCAGGCACTCATTCTGCTTCCTCTGAGCCATGATTGGGGTGCTTGTGACAGGGGCATGGCTAAGGTTCAGTTTTTACAATATCCAGGAAGGAAGGGTTTGCCGAGCAAATCAGCAGTAATAAAGACTGCAAAGAACTATTTACAATGGCAAAGACATGGAATCAACCTAGGTGCCCATCAACAGTGGAAAGGATATAAGGAAATCTGGTACCTACACACCATGGAATACTATGCAGCCATAAAAAAATGAAGTCATGTCCTTTGCAGCAACATGGATGCAGCTGGAGGCCATAATCCTAAGCAAATTAATGCAGGAACAGGAAACCAAATATTGCATGTTCTCACTTATAAGTGAGAGCTAAACATTGGGTACACGTGGACATAAAGATGGCAATAATAGACACTGAAGACTGTTAGAGGCAGGAGAGAGGGAGGGGGTAAGGGTTGAAACTATCTATTGGGTACTATGTTCACTACCTGGGTGATGGGATCATTTGTGACCCAAACCTCAGCATCATGCAATATACCCATGTAACAAACCTGCACATGTAACCTTTAAATCTCAAATAAGAACTGAAGAGAAAGACTGCAAAGAAAATGACTAAACAATTTATATGGACAAAATGGCTTTAAAGTCCTTCAAAAGCTTTAAAGGTACCATTTCCCTACGATCAACATGCAAACTATAAATAACGTGTTTATGAAGTCAGAATCCAGAAACACTTCAAAGAATCAAAGCTTAGTTAATGTATTTCCCATATGCTTTGAAAGTAGTAAGATGGTATTTAAATAGGGAGAAGGAGAAGGAATCAGTAATAAAAGACAAGGGCAGAGTCCACATATCTAGAAACAGACTGGGATAAATTATTTGAGCCTCAGTTTCCTCACATCAATGGGAATAATTATAAGATATCTAGCTCATAGGGCATTGTAATAAATAATTATCCATGCAAGTGCTTCACAGAGCTAGGCATAGAATAAGTACTCAATAAATAGTAGTTACTCTTAGCTATTGTTAAAACTCTTTCCTGGATGAGAGAAGGTCCTGTGGGTGGGAAGCTCAGAATGAATCAAAGTGTCAATTCTGGATTGTAACGGCCCAATGAGTTTATTTTGCCTGCTGCCCAGATACAGTCGATTTATCAAGACAGGAGAATTGCAATAGAGAAAGAGTTTAATTCACACAGAGCTGACTGAATGGGAGACTAGAGTTTTATTATTGCTCAAATAAAAAATTTGGAGACTAGGGTTTTTCAAGGACAAAGGCAGGGGACTAGGGAGTGGGGAGTGCTGCTTGGTCAGGTCAAAGATGAAATCATAGGGAGTTGAAGTTGTCCTCTTGCACCGAGCTGTTTCCTGAGTGGGGTCACAGGACCAGTTGGCAAATCCAGGTGGAGCCATCAGCTGTCAGAAATGCAAAAACCTGAAAAGACATCTCAAAAGGCCAATCTTAGATTCTACAATAGTGATGTAATCTGCAGGAGTCATTGGGGAAGTTGCAAATATTGTGGCTAATTTGTTAGTCCTAAAGGCAGTCTGGTCCCCAGGCAAGAAAGGAGTTTGTTTCAGGGAGAGGTTGTTATTGTCTTTGTTTCAAAGTTAAACTATAAATGCCTGTAATACCAGCACTTTGGGAGGCTGGCAGGTGGATCACTTGAGGTCAAGAGCTCCAGACCAGCCTAGTCAAGATGGTGAAACTAATAATGTAGCAGGAGTAGTAATGGTCTCCTTCCTTATGTCCCCTCTTTGAGAATTTTCACTAATTAGTGGGAGTTCTCACTTTTATTTTTACTTTCTGAGTCTCTTTGCGAAACAGAGCGATAGTGTTTTATGTAATACACTTGTGCTGAAGTTTTCTGATGAACCATCGTAGTTACAAAACCTTTTATCACTTGAAGGAGGAAGTGTAATACACAGGAGAGCAGCAAGCAAGTTTCTATTACTAGTAATACACTTACAGTGAGAGTTTTACATTTTCTTATAGCTGGAAACTATTTTCTAAATGAAGACCTAGGATCAAACCTGTGTTAAACCTGTACAGGCACATGTATCAACTTTGTCATGTCCTAAGCAGGTTAGTTTTTTTTTTTTACTGGGCCTTAAAACCTTTTTCTTAGCAAGTAACACAGTATTTTTTTAATAACAGAAGTTTTTAAGAGTCATAGGCTTGAACTTGGGGCGTCTGTTTGGGGAAAGAGTTAAAGTAAAGTTATCTTGAGGCATTAACTCTTTTGCTTCTCAAGGCCACTGGTCTCTTGTGTTAGCCTTTTTATAAACATAACCTGAAGAAACATCCAGGCTGCCAGCAATGTTTTCAGCCACTGTGTTGATCCTCCGCGGGGGCCTGCTGTGCACTGCTCTGACGAGGCATTCCAGCAGGGCAAACGCCTACCCGGGAGCGCTCTCAGGATCTGCATCACTCAAGCTGGCCGGAGTCCCCCACAGGGATGCTCTACAGGGCAGGTATAAGCTGCCTAAGGGGCTGCCTCGACCATCTGTTAATCACCTCGTTTCCCGGTCAGGGAACCAAGAAATGTAGCAGGAGTAGTAGTGGTCTCTTTCCTTAATAATAAATAAATCTCTACCAATAATAAATAAATCTCTATAATAAATAAATCTCTACTAAAAATACAAAACTTAGCCAGGCATGGTGGCACACACCTGTAACCCCAGCTACTTGGGAGGCTGGGGCATGAGAATTGCTTAAACCCCGGAGGCAGAGGTTGCAGTGAGCCAAGATTACACCGCTAAACTCCAGCCCGGGCAAGATGGAGTCAGTTAGGTCAGATCTCTGTCACTGTCATTTTCTCACTTACAGTTTCTGCAAGGGTAGCTTCAGAATGAGGATGGTGTACTTAGAAGGACAACAGTGAGATAAGACTAGAAGTGGAAGATTCATTCATGCAGTAAATGCGGAATGGAATGATTGTGGAAAGATACTAAAGCAGTACAGGAAATGGAGATGTTTTAGGCAAAAATTAATGTGAACAGTGGGCAGAACAGTTTAGGGTGTGGAAATTGGTGGGTGGGGGGCAGTAGGAGGCTGCTGCAGTACAGGAGAGAGCTAGAGGCTACACTAACAAAGGAGGAACCAGATCACCAAAATGTTATGAATTAACAGTCCCAGGCCTTGCTGCCTGACTGTATGAAGTAGGAGAACGGAAGGAAGTATAAAACCCTATATTTGTTTGTTGAATGGATAGAGTTAGTTGGAGGGGCTGGTTTTACTCTAGGTGGAGATCTGAGACTGTGTCACCCATGGAGGGTGTCCAGGTTCTTGGCGTTTTGAACAAAGAATTGGACAAAATGCACAAAGCAAGGAAAGAATGAAGCAACAAAAGCAGAGATTTACTGAAAACAACAGTACACTACACAGGGTGGGAGCGGCCCGAGCATAAGGGCTCAAGAGCCCCATTACAGAATTTTCTGCGGTTTAAATACTCTCTAGAGGTTTCCCATTGGTTACTTGATATATACCCTATGTAAATGAAGTAGTGGCCCAGGATCAGTCTGATTGGTTGTGGAAAGCAACTATCTGAGGCTGAAGTAAAGTTACAAAGTTATACTCCTATGCAAACGTCTGTTCTGCAACCAATCAGAGATATTTTCAATTTTCCATCTGCCAGGCAGAATACTCGGAGAGGGGGATGGGGTGGGGCAGTACGTGGAGTAGGGGGAGGTTGCAAAAGGAGTAGCCTCCTATCCTTTTGTTACTTAGGTGTGGAAAGTTGGGGTTTTCCTTTTGATTTAGTTCTAAGAAGTCAGCGTTAATTGGCCTTAGGTTCCCTGCTTCCAGGCCCTACTCTCCTGCCTCAACTGGAAGTCTGTCCCCTACATATTGAGTATGTGTGGGGTGACTGCAGAAGACTCCAATTAGTAAGGTTTGACTAGAGGTAAACCAACAAGGCCAAGGTCTCTGAATCTCCTTTCCAGAACTCCTGGAATCAAAACAGTTCCAATTCGGAATGAGTGACATGGCTGTTACATGAGACGTCCCATTAAACTCTCTTTTGTTATGAAGTAATCGCAGATGCTAATTTGGGAACACTCACTACCTCCCAGTAAACCACAAATAAAATTCTAAGGCCCCCCAGCCAGGGCGCTCTTATAAACTTTAACCTGAGAGACTGGTTCAAGCCATGACAGAAAGTGGGGGGGTGGGAGGGTTGGACATGCCTTGATGTCTTGTTATACCTCTCCAGCGTTAACATCAACACAGACCTCTAAGTCTGATAAGAAGCATTTACAATCTATTCTCTCTGAAGCCGGCCACCTGGAGACTTCATTTACATGATTGAACTTTGGTCTCCACAACCTCTTAACTTTCCTTTCTATTGATCCCAGGTCTTTAGATAAACTCAGCCAATTGTCAACCAGAAAATTTTTAAATCTACCTGGAAGCCTACCTCCCCCACCCCCGCTTTGAGTTGTCCCGCCTTTCTGGACCAAACCAGTGTATTTCTTAAATGTATTTGATTAAAGTCTCATGCCTCCCTAAAATTTATAAAACCAAGCTGCACCCCAAACACCTTGGGCACATGTTCTCTGGATCTCCTGAGGTCTGTGTCACCGGCCATGGACACTCCTATTTGTCTCAGAATAAATCTTTTCAAATATTTTACAGAGTTTGACTCTTTTCATCAACATTTTTTTTTTTTTAACCTAAAGAGTCAGACAATTTTTTTTTTTTTTAACCTACAGATTCAGCACTGTTTTAAACCCTCAGTCCCATGCCTATTGGAACGGGAGCTTGTTACATCAAGAAGGCTGCTTCAAGGGCCTGACTCCAATATGGTTACTATTCCAACCTATGGCCTCTGGCCTCAGACCAGTTACAGTTCAGAGAGCTAGACCCTTGCTGCCCAGAGTATGATCCAAGAACCAGCAGCACTGGCATTATCTGAGAGCTCATTAGAACCTGCAGAATCTTAGGCTCCACCCTAGACCCACTGAATCAGAATCTGCATTTTAACAAATCCCCACATTAAAGTCTAGAAATACCAATCTAGAGCATGGTTTTGAATTAGTTTTTAATTTTTTTTTCTTTTTTTTTTAAGTGAAGAAGAAAAACAACTTAAAATGTAAATGTAAAATGATGGTATGATGAATCCCAGTTTCAGAAATTAGAAAAATAGTAAATCATAGAATTGAGGAAACCTGGTAGTTATATATTCAATAAATAAATTCAATAAATGTATTACTTTTAGGCTGGGCATGGTGGCTCACACGTGTAATCACAGCACTTTGGGAGGCCATGGCAGGAGGATCACTTGTGTCCATAAGTTTGAGACCACCCTGTCTCTACAAAAAATAAAATAATTAGCCAGGTGTGGTGGTACATGCCCGTGGTCCCAGCTACTTGGGAGGCTGTGATGGGAGGATCACTTGAGCCTGGGCGGTCGAGGCCGCCGCGAGCCATGATCACACTACCGCACTCCAGCCTGGGTGACACGACACTCTGTCTCAAAAAAAAAAAAAAAAAAACCTATTACTTTTGTAACACGGGTAGTGATGATGATGATAGTTAACATTAACATTGATTGAGCACTTAACATTGTCTCAGGTACTATACTAACTGCTTTCCAGATATTATTTCATGCAACCTTCAGAAATATCTATAGCCTCACAACAAGCCTATAAAGCAGGTACTATTATCATCCCCATTTAATAGATGAGGAAAATGAGGCATGGATGCTTAATTGACTAGCCCAAGTTCACAAAGCTATTAAGTATTGGGAGTCATGTTTTCAATGCAGTATATCTGACTTCAGAGGCCACAGGTTATAATCGCTATACTGTATTGCCAGCTGAGATCTCACTGATCTTCAGAGAGTTTGGTAAAATCACATCAAACACCCTCTTTACATGCCCTTACAATTCCTGCCCCGCTCCCCTGCCGTTGGTGTTTTAAAGTGCCCTCACCCTCAAGTCCCTTCCTGTAGCTCAGGCTTAAAATACACCCTCCACCACTTGAAGCTCCAATTGCATTATTTCTTTGAGATGTTCTGTATTATTTATTTTCTGTCATTCTTAATGTGAAAAGCAGGCTGCCTTTTAAAAGTTATTCTGTTTTTTAAAAAGTCATTCTTAGCCGGGCGCGGTGGCTCAAGCCTGTAATCCCAGCACTTTGGGAGGCTGAGACGGGCGGATCACAAGGTCAGGAGATCGAGACCATCCTGGCTAACACGGTGAAACCCCGTCTCTACTAAAAAATACAAAAAAAAAAACTAGCCGGGCGAGGTGGCGGGCGCCTGTGGTCCCAGCTACTCCGGAGGCTGAGGCAGGAGAATGGCGTAAACCCGGGAGGCGGAGCTTGCAGTGAGCTGAGATCCGGCCACTGCACTCCAGCCTGGGCGACAGAGCCAGACTCAGTCTCAAAGAATATTTAATGAGATGGAAAACACAATGGAATGTTAATGCAACCATTCCTCAAGAAGTTCAGAGCACTACAGTCCCACTTTTGTGTAACCCATGCATATTTTTGCTGAAGTTGAAATCACAGCTAGGGTATTATTTGGTGCCTCACTTTTGGCCTTTCTCATTGGATCATTATTAATCTCAGACTTTTGTCATCATCCCAGAGTCGATTTGCATTCCCTTTCTCCCTCCACGCAAATCATACAGCCTATGGTTTGGGTTCTACTGCTGGGCTTTAGTAAAGGAGAACTTGACTCTGTGATTTGTGGGCGTCACAGGTTCTAGTTCACTTCTTCTACCTGCTCCCCACAGCCATCATTTCCTCTCACCCCCCTGAGGGAGTTTGCAGGTGAAAACAGAGTTGCTGAGAAAGTCACATGGCCTGGGGAAAGTCCTTTGGGCTTAGAGCCAGGCCCTGAAACAGGCTGGAGCTGACTCAAAATAGGCTAGAGATCAGGAAGTCAAAAGCCCAGGGGAGAAATCATTCTGAAGGAAAAGACATCTGTGGAAAGCAATTCGCTCCAAGAAATGTTAAATGAGAGGAAAAAAGAATATAAGGCACTATGGTTCAGCATTATTCTAATTCTATTTGTGTGTGTGTATACACTGTCATATATAGAAAAATAATAAAAATAAATTTACCCAAATATTAACCATGGTATCTCTGAGTGAAGGAACTGCAGGTAATTTTACTTTCTTCATTATGATGTTGAAACCTTTTAGAACTTTTCTTCAAAAATTTCTAATTTTTTCTTACAATGAACCTACTTTTTATCTTTATTTTTTTTTTTTTTGAGATGGGGTCTCACTTTGTTGCCCAGGCTGGAATGCTGTGGCACGATTATGGCTCCCTGCAGCTTTGACCTCCCAGGCTCAAGTGATCCTCCTGCCTCAGCCTCCTGAGTAGCTGGGACTACCACTGTGCGCCACCACACCCGGCTAATTTTTTTTATTTTTAGTAGAGACAAGGTCTCACTGTGTTACCCAGGCTGGTCTCAAACTCCTGAACTGAAGAAGTCCTTCCACCTTGGTCTCCCAAAGAGAGGCAGGAGAACAGGGCCTGGAGGCAAGGAACCTATGGACTTCCTAGAACGAAATCAAATGGAAACACTTTACCTATGACAGGAAATATCCTGTTCATTTACACAGGGCATACACCAAGTCACCAATGGAAACCTCTAAAGGGTATCTAAACCCCAGAAAATTCTGTACCTCTATGCTCAGACCCGCTCCCACCCTATGGAATGTACTTTCATTTTCAATAAATGTCTGCTTTTATTGCTTCATTCTTTCCTTGCTTTGTTTGTGCATTTTTTCCAATTCTTTGTTCAAGACGCCAAGAACATGGACACCCTCCACCCGTAACAAAAGTGCTGGGATTACAGGCATGAGCCACCACGCCTGGCCCAATATGTTTATTTTATAATCAGAGAAAAATGACCACAATTGTTTTTAAATGCAGGTTGTTTCCAGGTGTCCCGATGCCATCTGTTGAGCAGCTGCAAACTGAGAAGAGTGGGTTTTGATCTGTAGATTATAATGGCTTCACCCAACGAAGGTGTCTTAGTCTGTTCATGCTGCCAAAACCAAATATCACAGGCTAGGTGACCTAAATAACTGGAATTTATTTTCTTAGAGTCCTGGAGGCTTGAAGTCTGAGACCAAGGTGCTAGCAAAGTTTATTTCTGATGAGGGCTCTCTCCTTGGCTTACAGATGGCTATCTTCTCACTACAGAAACCGCCTTTGCAAAAATTATAACAGTAAGAAAATTATGACAGTGGGCCGGAGCGCCGTGGCTCAACCCCTGTAATCCCAGCACTTTGGGGAAAGGCTGAGGCGGGTGGGATCACCAGGTCAGAGATCGAGACCATCCTGGCTGCTAATGGTGGTGAAACCCCGGCCTCTTACTAAAATACAAAAACTAGCCGGGCTGCAGGCGGGAGCCTAACCCAGCCACTGGAGGCTGGAGGCAGGTCGGCGTAACCTGGGAGGTGGAGCTTGCAGGAGCTGAGATCGTGCCACTGCACTCCAGCCCAGATACAGCGACCTGGGTCTCAAAAAAAAAAAAAAAAAAAAAAGAAAATTATGACAGTGAAAGAGATTCGATCTAACCAACTCCATCTTGCCTCTAACCTCCAAACTGCCCTTGGTTATTCCTAGGCATGGGTCAATCTAACTTTGGGAGAAATTTATAGTTTAAATGACAACAGCCCTTCCCAAAAACTGAACCACTTTTGTAAAACAAATGAAAGGCAACCAGATTTCTGGTGGTCACAAGATTTGCAACTTCCTCAATTACTCCTGTAACTAACATTACTATTGTAGAACCTAAAATTGGCTTTTTAAAATGTCCCTTCAGGCTTTTGCTTTTCTGATAACTGGATGGCCCCACACTGACCCTCAGCCAGTCCTGTGGCCCTCACCCAGAAGCAGACTCTGCACACAAGGACCATATTTCACACCCCTGCCCTCCAAACTGTCTTTGAAAAACCCTAGCCTCCAAATTTTGAGGAGGCGTATTTGAGTAATAATAAAACTCTGGTCTTCCATTTAGCTGGCTCTACTTGCATTAAATGCTTTCTCTATTGTAATTCCCCCGTCTTGATAAATTGACTCTATCTGAGTAGCAGGGAAGAAGAACCTACTGGGCAGTTGCACTACGTCCTCATGTGGCCTTTCTCAGTGCCTCCCTGGGGGTGAGGGGGAGAGAGAGAGAACATAAGAGTGAGGAGTGAGCGTATACTCTGATGTCTCTTCTTATAGGAACACTAATCCTATTATATCAAGGGCCCCATCCTATGATCCCACTTAACCTTAATTCCTTCTTTGTTCCAAATACAGCCACAATGGAGGTTAGGGCTTTGCCATATAAATTTTGGTGAGGCACAAACATTCAGCTCACAACAGAAGGAAAGGGAAGGGATATGCATACTGTAAACCAAAAAGTTTACACCTGAGACAAGTCTCAATCAACTTAGAAGTTTGTTTTGCCAAGGTTAAGGACATATCCGTGACACACCCTCAGGAGATCCTGACAACATGTGCTCAAGGTGGTAGGGCTACAACTTGGTTCTATATATTTATGGAGACATAAGACATCCATCAATACATGTAAGATGTACATTGGTTCAGTCCAGAAAGGTAGGACAACTGGAAGCAGGGGCTTCCAGGTCATAGGTGAATTCAAAGATTTTCTGATTGGCAATTGATTATTATCTAAAGACCTGGAATCAATAGAAAGGAATGTCTAGGTTATGACAGGGGGTTGAAGAGATCAAGGTTTTGTCTTGCAGATGAAACTTCCAGGTAGCAGGCTTCAGAGAGAATAGATTGTAAATGTTTCTTATCAGACTTAAAGAGTCTGTTCTATCAGACTTAAGGTCTCTGTGTTGATGTTAGTGCTGGTCAGCTGTGCCTGAATTCCAAAGGAAGGAAGGAATAATAAGGTATATCCAACTTCCCCTTCCCATCATGGCCTGAACTAGTTTTTCAGGTTAATTTTGGAATGCCTTTGGCTGAGAGGAGGGGTCCATTCAAACGGTTGGGGGGCTTAGAATTTTATTTTTGGTTTACAGTACCTACTATATGTCAGGCAGCTTCACACATAATCTCATGAAATTCTCACAACCATTTCATAAGATAGGTGTTACTGTTTCCCATTGTGTATGTTGTAATAGCAATAGTAAAATTTATTAAGCATGTACCATGTGGCAGGCACAGGGCTATGGGGGCTCCTTGTTAAGTAGTGGAAAAACGCTTACTGAAACTGTTGCCTGCGATTATGTGGAAAGTAGAGTGTAGGTGATGAATGTGGTTATTTAGTTAACAAGATTTCCAAGCAAAGTGTTGAAGCTGTGGGCTGGTTTTTTCTTGATGCTTATAGTCAAATGTGAGAGGAGAGACATAAATTGAGGGAAGCACTTTTAAACCAAAAAGAAATCAGTACTTGATTCTCAGCCTCTCCAGATGGCAAAATATGCTAAAATTAAGAAATGGCTTCCAAGCACTGTTAAGAAAGCATGGCATAGAGAAAAAGCCAACAGCAACTGGACAAGCTTTTGTTAAAATCTCAGAAAGATCAAAGGATCAGAGTAGTATTCAGTCACACAAAGGGCCCTTTCGAGAGATTAAAGGTGTGACTCCAAGAACCTCTCAAACAATAAGGCCTCTCGGGATGCATAAGAGTTGTGTACCTAAGCCATGCAGAAGGAGTCCAAAGTAAAGAAGGGCCTATCTCGAACAGATCTGTGGGTATGTCTTTTTCTAAGGGAGCAAACTCCAGTTAAATCCACTGAAGATTCAAAGTTTTAGAGGAAGTTATTTGAGCAGAAACACTGTTAGCTTGGATGGAGACAGCATGCAAAATTAAAGATAGCTGCTGGACCCCCAAAATTCTACTGGCAGGGAGCAGTCTGATAAACTACTTAGCTGCAAACATGGGCTACCTTTCATGGAAAAGGAAGGACAATTCAGAAGGCAGAACTAAGAGACCAAACAGGACTTAAGAACTAACGAAGGAACACCCAACATTTGCCCAGCTGGATTTCAGAATTGTCATGGACAAGTGACTCTTGCATGCCTCCCATTTTCCCCCTCCTTTTCAAATGGAAATGTCTATAGCAGTTATCTTAAGCCTTCCCATCATTTTATGTTGGTTTTATGGGAGGTAGATTACATGTCTCTTTCATTTTACAGATCAACAAATTGAGAAGAATTTTGCCTAAAAGACTGCATCTATAGCTGGAACTGATTTAGATCATGAAATCCTAGACTTTAAGCAGATGCTACAATGGGATGAGATTTTGAGGAATATTGAGAAAGAAATAAATGTATTTTGTGTGTGGGAGAGACATGAATCATTGGAAGTCAAGGAGTAGACTGTGACAGAAGGACTCTACCATGGCCTGTGTGATCTCTGCTTCCTGGAATTCATGCTCTTGTGTAATCCTCCTCCCCTTGAGTGTGGGCAAGATGTCACTTCTGTGATTATGTTACATAATCTTGCAAGGTGTCTTTTGTTAGGAGACTCACTTCCTTGCTGACTTTGATGAAGCAAGTGGTCATGCTGGGGAGGTCCACTATGACAAGTATGATGGTTAATTTCTTTTTTTTTTTTAGTTTTCCACATTACACTAATGTAATGATGGTTAATTTTATGTGTCAATTTGGCTATGTTATGGTATCCAGATATTTGATCAAAGTTTATTCTGGATGTTTCTGTGAGGGTGGTTTTAGATGAGACTAACATTTAAATCAATGTGCTTTGAGTAAAGCAGATTTCTTAATGAGGGTGGGCCTCATCCAATCAGTTGAAAGCCTGAATACAGCAAAATCCTGACCTCCCCAGAGCAAGAAATGAATTCTGCCAGTGCATGGCCTTTGAACTTGAACTGCAACACCAGCTCTTCCCTGGGTCTTCAGCCTGCCAGACCACCATGAAGATTTTGAACTTGCCAACTTCCATAATCACGAGTCAATTCCTTAAATCTCTCGATATACACATGCATATGCACACACACACACACACACACACACACACATCCTAGGGGTTCTTTTTCTCTGGAAAACCCTGACTAATACAGCAAGAAACTGAGAGTGGCAACTGGTCAACAGCAAGCTAGGAACTGAGGCCTTTGGTCTGGTAGCCCACAAGGAATTTAATGCTACCAATAATCATATGAGCTTAGAAGTGGATTCTTACCCAGTTGAGCCTCAGATGAGAGACCAGCCCTGACCAACACCTTGACTGCAGCCTTATGGAGGACCCAGCTAAGCCATGCCAAGACTCCTGACCCACAGAAACTGTGAAGTAATAATTGTGTGTTGTTTAAAGCTGCTAAGTTTGTGGTAAGAATGTTACACAGTAACAGATAACTAATACAAGAAGATATGGAAACTTGAGGATTCCCATCTATAAACTGAGTGTGATTGGCCTTTACTTTTTCTTTCAAGGGCTCTCCTAGGTTCCAGCAAGGCAGCCCTGTGTAATGCTTCCTTTGCAGAAATATCCTGTGGAAATATCTGAAACATTGTGGTATTGTAGAAAACGACTCAGGAGTCATACAGCTCTGGACTTGAATGTCATCTCACCACTTACTATCCGTGTGACCCAGAGCAAGTCATTTCACCTACCCACTGGCATACCCTTCCCTTTCTTTATCTGACATAAACGGGTTTAATAACAGTATCTACTTCTCAAGGTTGTTGTGGGGGATTAAGCAAAACCATGGATGTGAAGCAAGAAGTCTAGTGCTTGAAACAGAGCACTCAATATGTAGAACTTTTAAGAATAAATTGCAGAGAGTTCCCAAGCCTGTAAAACTCCAAGGACAAACATTTTCTCTCTGCCTGCGCCAGATCCAGGGCCACTTGGTCATCTGGGGCAATGGCTGGTAGTGGTATGATAAAAGTCTTGTTGCCATAGTCACCATTTTCTCAAGCCAGAGAAAGCCGAGAACTGCCAGGCCCAATAAATATTTACTGGAGGCATACAGGGAAAACAAATCAACAAAAACTTCACTAGACTGCAAGTACTGTGAAGACGAGGCCCGTGTCTGTGTTGTTATTTGCTGCTATATTCCTAGCACTCAGCACCGTGCCTAGAACAGAATATACATTCAATAAATAGCTGCTGAATAAATGAATGAACAAATGAATGAATGAATGGCTACCTCATATATGGAGCATGAAGAGAAATATGCTGGGTGTTTATTTCCAACATGGGGCACTTCCACCTGAATGGCTCCTCAGGGATCCCTGATAAGAGCACTGGAGTAAGCCGGGGGCTCCCCTCAGGCCAAATTATTTCTACTGCTGTCCTGGAGAACTGCTAATTTCCTCCACAGAGGCAGACAGCTGTGAGAAGAGGAGCTTTGGTTATCTCACTAGAGGGAAGTAGAAAGGGAAATTCCCTTTTTTGAGAACCTACTGGGTATCAACCAGGCACTGCTAAGCTTTTCACACACATTACATATCTCAGTTATTTCTTACCACAGTTCTCTGGGTTAAGTATTAGTATCTCCATTTGGCAGAAGAGATAATTGAGAGACAGAGAGGTTAGGTGCCTTGCCCAGACCACACAGCTAGTAAGTGGCAGAGCTAGGATATGAACTTAGGCCTGTCAGACTCCAAAGCCCATGCTCTTTCTACTACACCAGTATTGGAACCTGGCAGGAGCCACAGCCTTTTAGGAAGTCAAAGGGCAGGAGCCCTATCTTATTAGACTTTGTACGTCAATTTCTATCATAGTAGCTGTCAAATAGCAGAGACTCAATAAATGTTTAATGAATGAGCCTGTCAGTGAAGAATTCTTCCCATTCACTCAATACATATTTATAATGTTTATAGTGTGTCTGGTAAGTCTAAGTAGAATCTGGGGATAGAAGGGTGAAAAAAACCCTATGGAACTAGCAGGGTGTGGTGGCTCACTCCCACAGTCCAGTCCCAGCTACTTGGAAGTTGAGTTGGGAGGATTGTTGAGCCCAGGAGTTGGAAGCTGCAGTGAGCTGACTCCACTGCACTCCAGCTTGGTGACAGAGTAAGACCCCATTTCTGAAACAAACAAACAAAAAGCCTATGGAACTTACATGGTAATTGGGGAAGATATACTATAAACAAACAAGAAAATACCAGATAATGATGACTTCTCCAAAGAAAAACATGAGCATGATGCAATTAAAAATGGCTGGGGGTGGGGGGGCGGTCAGGGAAGCTCTCTGTAAGAAAAGACATTTAAATTGATTGACAAGAAGGAGCCAGTCATGTGAAGGTCTGGGGGAAGTACATTTAAGAAAACTAAAACATACAGTGCAAAGATCCTGGGGTGGAATAAACTTGGTGTGTGTGTGTAACTGAAAAAAAAAAAAAAAGATACTGTGCTGAGGGCAAGTGAGAGAAGAGGGTAAGTGGTAAGAGGAGGCACGTTAGTTTGCTGGGGCTGCTATAACAAAGTACCATAAACTGGGGGCTTCAACAAGAGAAATGTACTGTCTCACAGTTCTAGAGGCTACGAGTCCAAGATCAAGGTGTCAGCAGAGTCGGTTCCTTCTGGGGGCTGGGAGGGAGAATCTGTCTCACGCCTCTCCCCCAGCATCTGGTGGATTTTTGGTGATCTCTGCAGTTCTTTGGCTTGTAGAAGCATCACCCCATCTGTGCCTTCATCTTCACATGACGTTCTCCATGCATCCAAATTTCCCCTTCTTGTCAGGACAACAGTCATATTGAATTAGGGGCCCACCCTACGTCAGTATGACCTCATTCTAACTTAATTACATCCGCAACAACACTGTTTCCAAATAAGGTCACATTTTGAGATAATGAGGACTTCAATATGAATTTTTGGAGGACACACTTCAACACATCAGGTTAGCAAGCCATACCACATGAAGGACATGGAAAACCTCAGAGAGCAGGGGAAGGGGTTGGATTTGCCTTGGATATAATGGGAAGTCACCAAGAGGTTTCAAATCCGGCAAGTGACATGATCTGATTAATGTTTTAAAAGGATAATTCTGGCTGCTGTGTTAGATTATGAGAGAAAACAGCCCCTGATGCCTGCATGAGTCATATGGCCCCCCTGCTAGGGATGGAAATTCTCGTCATAACATCCACTTACTGGACCTGAGGCTTTAGTTTTCATTGTTCATCATTAGTTCATAGGAAAAACAAATTTAGCTTCCAATTGATGAGATGAACACATCCTTACAATCACATACAAAAATATTATTTTCTTTCCTGCATCTTTACTTCTAAAAAATAAGAAAAGTAATAGAAGCTCTTGGTAAAACTCCAAGTAATACTAAGGGAGACAAATTAATACAGGACTCCAGACACTGCTCCTCATCCCCTACCCATTCCTGCTTCTCAATTTCTTCACATTCACATTTTAAAAGAAATCTCTTTGGAGATCCCCTTCCTAGAATTGTTTCTAATCATCTATATGTCTCTATGCAGATTCTTACCCACAGCAAATTTCTAACACTAGGCCAACTGCCCAACTTCACCAGGCAAGCTTCTGTTACCTTCTTCCCATAAATTGGCCTGAAAATGTTCAGGATGAACAGGAGCACTGAGCCACAAAATTAGTAGTAGATAAGTGGGCTTGGGGTCAAAGACATCGAGTTCCAGTTTCTGTTACATCACTTCCTGCCTCTGAGTTACTGAGCAAATCACAACCAAGTCTTGGTTTCTTCATATTTTGCCTATATCGCAGGATTGTAGTAAAGTTCAAGGATGTGTAATAAAGCACTTCCGGTATATTATTGCTAATGAAGACAACCCTCATTTCTACATACACACAGCCATATTTGTTTACCACTTATAGACAAGGGAGTTTTTATTTTGTAACTAGAACTAGCAAGAGGCATCATGCTTGAGGACAAGGTGAGGGCAGATGGGGTACAAGTGACTTTGTTAGGCTGGGTGATCTCTGGGGCAAGGGTGTTCTGTCTTTGCAGGCTCAGATGTGACCAAATGGGAGTTGGAGCAGGGGGGAATAAAGTGAGTGTGTCCCTCTTGAAAACCATAAATGACAAGACTGGTTTGAGTGTAACTGGCATGCCCTGATTTAGAGACATGTTCAGAGTCTCGGAGGGAAAAATAGTCGGGAAACGTTTTGGTGGGAGAGAGATGCCCTCCAACACTCACACAGGGTTGTACTTCAGTGGTGATGATCAGGTCGTGACTTGTAATATAAGAATCAGAATCCCCTGTGGCTGGGTAAGTGTGGTGTGCCCAGAAGGTGGTATATGACCAGGTAAGAGACATATCTCCAGGCAGGAAACAGGAACTAAGCAGTCCTGTTTTGCACCGCCAGCCAGCGTTCAGCAAGCACTGTATTCTCTGAGGTCCTGCTCTGTGCTAGGCACTACCCTTGATGCTTGGGATACAACAGTGAACAGTTGGACAATGAGTTCTCTCAGGTGGTGGCAGGTGTTAAGATGGTGCCCATACACAGGAGGCTGATAAGACTTTAGGGTGAGATGAAGCCTGGAATGCTCTTCCAGGGGTTTCCAAATACTAGCTCAAGGTCTGAAGCCAAACTGTCCAGGAATCTCATTTTTAATACCCAGATGATTCTGATGCACAGCTAGGTTTGGGAGCCACCAATATGGGTGAGCTGGGCTGATTTCACGGCACATCACGATGGCTCTGTCTCATTTTTCCCAGACTTTTAGATGAAAAGTTCTACTTTCAGTTCAGCTGGGCTCTGGAAGCACACTTGAGCCAGAATATTAAAAAGGGGATGATCTCCACCACACCCCTAGGCCAATGAGGTAACTAGGAAAACTGCCTCCAAGGCAAGGAGAATCTTGTGGAACACAAAGCCATACTGTGAGATGCAGAAGCCCCTTTTCAAGAGGAGACTGCTTATCCAAGGCCAAACGTAGAGATCCTGAGTTTTGTTTCATCAAGGAGGGTAGCTGGTCAGTGGTTCATGCCTGTAATCCCAGCACTTTCGGGGGCTAAGGCGGGAGGATCACTTGAGCCCAGGACTTTGTAGACCAACCTGGGCAACATAGTGAGACTCTGTCTCAGCACACCAACATGGCACATGTATACATATGTAACAAACCTGCACGTTGTATACATGTACCCTAGAACTTAAGTATAATAAAAAAAAAAAAAAAAAAAGAAAGAAAGAAAGAAAGAAAGGTAGTCAATTCCTCAAGGTAGTAAACCTTGAGTCCAGGTCCTCTGGTATCAAATCCTATGCTTTTTCCATCTTCTCTACCTTCTCTTCTACCTGCAACCTCTGGGGTGAAGATGCTCAAATGGTCGATTTAGAGACACTAGCAGTGGGCAACATATAGGTATGGAAAATCCTCAACCTGGCAGCTTGAGGAGGCCCCAGTGAACCTCTTACCCTGAATGTTACTCTCTGCTCAGAGCTCTATTTTTGTTTTTGAGATATGAATTTTTTACTTGAGGTTATTTGAGCATTTCTCTTATCCCAGATCCCAGTAGCAGTTGAGAGTGCTTATTATGAGGGAGGAAAGAGAGTCCAGGGGAGGGGCCTTGGGAGCTCAAGGGGAGGGCAGAGTCTGAGATGCTAGGAAAGGAGCTTGGAAGGCCTGGAGTTAGAGTCCAAAGGACAGGAGCTGAAGATCCCTGAGGAACAGAACCACTGTACTTCTTGGTTGCCCTGGGAGAGTCCTAGTTTATGCCTGTTGTCCCTCCCACTATCAAAAGTGCCCTAGTCATAAAGCAAATTATATGGCCACCCCTACTGAGGGAGGAATTAGAGCCCTTCTTTCCTCATTGTTTTCACCTGGAACATTGCTTTGAAAAAGAAAATACAACTTTCAGATACCAGGACAGTAAGCTCCTCACAGGCAGGGACTGCCTTGTGATTGATTTCTTTAAAAACAATAAGAAAAGCATAAAGTGTATTATGTACATTAAGAGAACGTCCGATAAAGGAAGAAATACTCATGTGATTGAATTTTGCATTCCCAGCACCTAGCTACATGTATGAACTAACGCTTTCTGCCCTGCCTACCCCTCAGACACAGTTCCCCTCCGGCCGGACCTCAGCCACATCAGTATTTTAATGATTGCACTGACATCTGGTGGCTATTTCCAGCTTTTTCTCTGGGCTGCGCCTGTAAGAGATGACGATAGGTCTGTACCTTACATTCCATCAAAGCAACTTTTATCTGAGCTCTATAGTGACTAGACATGACACTCTGATTCATAGCAAGTTGTTGATAGCTGGTAACAGATGTATTGCTATTTCTTAAAAGGTATAGAGATTAGAGGCAGGAATGACGGTAGTGTGGAAGGGGCACAGTAAAATGATAAATAACATCAATAACTGAAATTTCATGGGATTTTAGGCTTATGAGGGAGTCATTTTCACATAGAGGTGTCCTTCCTGAAATGATACCAACTAGGCCAAAGTCATTAAAGTTCTCAGTAGCAACAAGAAATCAAGTCAACACCAGTGCAAGTGTGATCAAATGTCAACTAGGGAAATTCTTAAAGTAAAACTTGGATACATGGTACACTGTCTTCCTAGTACTGTCTGGCTAACAAAGAGCAGGAGGGAGTGGGGGAGTCAGACACAGGAAAAATAGAGTGAGAAAGTAGGAAAGCTGTACTTCAAAGTGTAGCTTTCCGTGTTCCAGCAAGGCATGAAAATGTCTGCAGATACAACAACCTCCCCATAGCTCACCCCACTTTAATCTACAGGGTAACTTCAGAGGATTTCACACAGAAGACATTTTAATCCCAATACACCACAAAGAGGGTACTAAGAATCCTAGTACTCATGGGAGGACCGTTTTGGTCACCCATCCTCTGCCTTGTACAAAGAAGCTGTAGGCAAGAGGCCTGTCAAAGCCCGCGACCTTACATCATTAAGAGCTCAAAGAGAGAGAAAAATACAACTCCCAGTCAATTCTCACATCATCAGGAAAGTATCACCAATGTATGAGACAGGAACATTTAAGTAGCCATAATGAATGAGGTATCTGGGTATCTGGAACATCTCCAAAAACGCAAGCTGCCTCTCATTTGCCTCCTTACGGTAAAGAGTATTACTGAGTCTGTAAATGTGAAAATAAGTATTTAATAAATCTTTTTAAGCAGTGGGCCTGCCAGTAGGGGTTTGCAGTTGTGTTTTATGCTACCCTCCCCTGAGCCTTCCACTTTGCCCCTGTGGTTTTCTGATCAGAAATCAATAGCTACCAAGTTTAGGGTCTTTAAAAACACACCAGACACCAGGGTGGATAAGGCTGTGCTTTATTACATGCATAATTACAAATCTGTGCTAAGTGGAAATGTATAAAGCAATGGCGACCTGGGTTTAAGCCACACAGAGAAAGGGCTGGACAATCCATTAACCCTTCTGCCAATGTCCATTCCATTGCCTTTAACATGATTGTTTCCATTTCTTACAATTTGCATAGCACTTACTTGTCAACGTACTTTGAATTCATTGTCTCAGTTTATCCTCACAACAACCCTGTGAGGTAGGTAGGGCAATTAACACTATCCCCATTTTGCAGATGGGAACACTGAGGCACAGAGCGGTTAAGATCTCGAGGCTAGTTAGTAGAAGCATAGGGAATAGAAATCAGGTCTCCTAACTCCCCAGTCCACATCTTCCGTTTTAGACTATGTTGTTCCACATGACTAGGGAGTAGACTAAAGCGAGCAGTGAGCCATAGCTCTGGTTCAGGCTATGCCTAAGAACAGGCGAGAACAAAGCCAAGAAAGCATGGCTAAGGGATAGCAACACTCAGATAAACAACTGCTCTAGGACAGCTCAGCACCAAACCTCCTGCAGAAACTTGGGCTCTATTAGCTTTGGTTGAAGCTACTTTCTGGATGCCTAGTTACTGCTGATGTCTAGACATTAGCTTCAGCTGAACTTTCACCAACTCTCAGGCATTAAAATGTCGAGTCAGACAGGTTTTCTTTGGCTACTGCAGTTGGAGCCAGCCCTACAAAGCGCTTACTACAGAGAAATTCAAATAGTGGCCCATGGGCTGTAACCCAGCCCCTCTGATCTTCCTGGCCTCATTGGCTCACCCAACAGGTGGTAGTTTTCCCATAGCCAGAAATGAATGGGCAGAGGTAAGAGCAGGAGGCTGGCCTTGGTCAAATGAAGAAGAGTCACCCACATGACATCACTGTCCCCCTTAGCTGATGTGACCAAGGTACTGACAGGGCCACCTCCTTTCTGGCCTATACCTGGTTAGCAGCATAGCTTCAAAAGACAGTTTAAGAGAACAAAATATTAAACACATCATTTTAAAATCTTGAATGGAATAAATTCTTAATCATCATATAGTCCTAAAGGACCAAATACATAATAAAAAGTAAATACATACTTATATAAAAAGCTGAGTGTTAAAAAGGCAGGACAATGGGAGAGAAAGGAAGAAGAGGGGACAAAGTGAAATGGAGGGAGGAAAAGGAACAAGCTGGAAGGACCATGTATTTTGAGGTACCCTTAATGTGATACTGAGGCTGAACATTCCCCTCTCAGGCCACACCCTCTTCTCAATTTTGCCAGATGGCATTTCACTCACCAAATCTTAGACTGCCCCTGAATTCCAACAGATTTGAACTAGTAGGTAATACAATTTAGCAGTAAATACTTCATATGTCTGCCTTGAGATGCTAAAGCCCTCATCACCCCCGACAAGTATCAATGGCTTTGGCCCTCACAGAGGAGCAAAGCCCTGTTGGTCCCATCAACTCAGAACAATCATCTCCCTCCCACAAAGTCCACATTCAAAACAACATGCCTGTAATAAAACAAAGAGAAATTTGAATTCAGGGCATGGTGTGGGGAGAGAAAGAGAACAAGACAAATGGCAAGGTGGATGAGGCAGAGAGAGGAGAGGCAGAGATCTTTTCTTTTTTAACTCTCATATTTTTATATTATTACATACTGTTTTTCTTCAAAAGGCCAAATTTTAGGCAAAGCATTCATTCAATGAGTGTGCACACAGAGGCTGAAGGCCCTTTGGCAGGAACTAAGAGGTAGGAATTTATGACTGCAAGACTGGGCTGGGTGATCTGATAGGTCCCATCCAAGAAATGCAAACTCCACACGTCATATACTTTCTTTCTTGGGTGATTTGGCAAAATTAGACTACACCATGGAAAAACCAATTTTGTTCCCTACATCTATTCAAACCTTTACCCAGATCCAGATGTTTAGAAATGAGAATATGACCAGCAAACGTTTGGGGGGTAACTTAAAGTTGCTAACAGCCATTGTTCTCAGAACTTCTCTCCTTGGAGCAAGCAACTGAAATATGAAACAGAGCAGAGTCAGCGATCACCTCAGGAGAACTACACCGATTGAACTTCAAATTGACACAGCTCCTGAGCTCTGATCTGAGGAACTCTCACTTTTTTTTTCTATATATAATGAGGACATACGAGGAGGCAAAAATATATATATTTTTAAAATTGCTATCAAAATTCAAGACAGTCTATCTAAACCTTATAGTTTAGGAAATGGCAACAGATACCACATTTCTTCATGAGCAGATGTCTTAGGTCGGCCCTATCCATAAAACTAGACTGCCCTTGAGCCAAACACTGCTTTGAACCACTCATTTTCGTAGAAAGCCTGGCCTTTGGAGGATTACTTGACTTTTTTTCCCCTTGGGGCACACGATCAAGCAGTTTATAAATGCCAGAACATGTTATAGGGGTGTGGGATGGCTTTCCTTCCACCATCTTACACCATTCAAACATTTTCTTACCAGGGCTTTTTCCATGGCCATAACTCTTAGTTTCTTCTCCAAAGGGAACCCAGGCAATCCCAGAGGTGGCTAAAAAAAATCAAGGTTTGGCTGGGTGCAGCGGCTCACGCCTGTAATCTCAGCACTTTGAAAGGCCAAGATGGGTAGATCACGAGGTCAAGAGATCGAGACCATCCTGGCCAACATGGTGAAACCCCGTCTCTACTAAAAATACAAAAATTAGCCGGGCATGGTGGTATGCGCCTGTAGTCCCACCTCCTTGGGAGGCTGAGGCAGGGGAATTGCTTGGACCCGGGAGGCAGAGATTGCAGAGAGCTGAGATTGCACCACTGCACTCCAGCCTGGCGACAGAGCAAAACTCCTTCTCAAAAAAAAAAAAAAAAAAAATCAAAGTTTTAGGACACTTAAGTTCAGACCACATATTTAGACATCTAATTTTTTTTTTTTTTTTAAAAGGACTCAATATTCTACCTCCCACTTACTTTCTAAATTCCTAATTTTTCTCAGGGTTTTTAAGAGCTCAACGTTCTATGAACCACCCAAAAGATGTTCTCCTGCTTCCTCTGAACTGATGGGTGGCTTGCATTTGGCTCTGATCCAGTGTAGGGGACCCAATTCCTCACAAAACAGTGTGGTCAGTCATCAGTAAGTACTTTGGCAACATAAAATATGCTAGCTGTTTCAAGTTCTCACCATTGTCTTCGCTATCATTATTAAAAACTCAACTTCAAAGATTGCACTGTTCATTATTTAAAAAAAAAAAAAAACAAAACAAGAGATAGTGTGGGATAACAAGTACATCTTCCTACTCATCACTTAGCAAAATAAACGAAAATCAAGACCGAACCGCAACAGGTGATTGAACTACTTAAAACATAACAGCAGTGGTTAATTTCTATAATGGACTCTATTGCACACGAAGTTTTTGAAAACATATTTGCCCCCTCACACCTTAATGCATTCATAAGATCTTGGTTGTGAATTACTTCATGGCCTTAGATCTCACTAAGCCCTGGTTACTTCATCATGTTCAAATAGAATTGAAGATTTGCTAAGAAATGTATACTATGCTCTGCTCTTCCTGTAAAGGGTTTAGATTCAGCCTTTGGTGCCAAAACAATTCAACTGCTTTTCAGTTCAATCACAAATTAATCGTTTGCTTCACCAGCTGGCAAATTCAAAGTATCATCAATGTCAGCTTATCTACCAGAGGATATCTGTTCTGTGGATCTTACCACCTCTACTCCACAGCTGGGCTGAGCCAGGATGCTGTGGCCAGAGAAAGAGGAGAGCATTGGAATATGTTTCTAACCAAACATCCAAGTAGAAATGATCTTTAAAGTTGCCATTATTTTGTATTATCAGTCCCCTGTTTTTTCCCTTCAATATAACGAATCACGCATTAACTGTTTCAGGTTCTTTAAATTCTTTAAATTGAAGATTTGAAGATACAAAATATAGTAGTTTCACTTTTACAAATCTATAGACTCTCATTCATTTTATGGCTGGATGGCTACCAGCTACTCTTCCTTGGAAAATCCTAACTCCGTTGAAACACTAATTGGCATTCTTTTGTAAACCCTTCCCTTGTGTCAGGCAATTTTCTCATTTAATACCAAAATAGTCTCATCTCGACTCATTAATTTTTAAATCACAAACCATCTAGTCTTCTGCCATTGAGGTATGTGGCCATTTGATGCTACTGACAGTCCTCTCCGTACTGGCTGTATTTGTTGCTTAAGCATGTCCAACTGTTAAAGTGGCAATGGCAGAAAGAACATTTTCCTTTTCCACAAGACAAGAAACAGAGAGTCAAGGTGCTGAGCTAGCAGTTGAGAGCTCTAGCCGCAATTACTCAAACTTTGAGCCAAACCATAGGATTGGATGTATAGTGGATACCATATACTATAGCTACTTCTAGCATATAAGCTACAAGGATTCCTGAGAAGCTGAAGTTAATGAATGAGATTGATCAGGAGTGAGGTATCAAAGGGATATTGTCATTCTCTGGAGGGCCAATCAGTGCTTAGCATCTACAAAGTATACCTTGGCACAGTGTTATCTGATTTCTCGAATGTATTTTCTGAAGTAGCACCTTAACACTGGCTCATCTGTCTAAAATCAAGAACAAAGCCCAGAAGAAACACAAAGGCAAACTTAAGACACCCTCCTTATCGCTACTGCACTATGAAATATGACCAAACCTTTCATTGTCATTAAATACCAGAAATAGTAACATTTTCTGTTTTGCAAACTTTAGTGGGGAAGGACAACTAATAAGACAGGTATTGGACCAGAAAGGTACAGATAAGGACTTTGATTTCTACACAATATACAGGGTAGTCAGTCAAATAGTCTCATATGAAGGAATCAGTGGCATGGAAAGGACAAAATACATAGTTACTGAGCCATGACTATGATATAACATATCCCAGAGAGATTTTTTCTTTTTCATTAAAGTGCTAGAGTGATCTATTCACAAGGAGAAACTCTAGCGACCGCCTTGATTATTTTAAAGATAAAAATAAAATAACCCTTGGCTATCCAGTTCTGAGCCAAAAAAGGAATTTCAGATTTTGGGAAGATAAGAACTAGGGGTAAAAATGTCCTAGAATCAGGGATCAGTAACTCTTAAAATGAGGTACACTGAAGTGTTTGGGGGTAGAGGGTTGGTGGGAATATGCAGAATGACCACCGATTCTGGGCTGGAAGGATGGTGGGAAGTGCTCGGAACAGAGCTATAAAATGATCCAGGCTGAACTCTTACCCCGGCAGTGAAATCTCACTGCTGTAGGCATCCAGTGTGGAAATGGAGGCATGGCAGCAGCAACAGGGCCACATGGCAAAGAAAATGGCTGTGTGTCACCTCTGGTCCACGTGTTGGGAGACTGCTGAGCCTTGGTTTACAATTTAACTAGGCCTGGGAGTTATTTTTTTGTAGTAGGAATGATTAACCAGGAGCAGTGCTCAGCCCCAAACAGAGGATTTGGTACTAGGATAAGAAGTGGAACAGAATGGAGGGGGAGTAATTGCACATAGGTAAAATTACAGAAAATGAAATAGTGGTTAGAATGATGATGGTGGCTCTGTAATTCCACCAAGTGTCCCCAGAGTGTGATTTTTTTTTAACTGCAATAAAGGTGGTATGAAATTGAGACAGGCACCTTTTCAATTGGATACAAGCACCTTTGGTGTCACCAGGCCTTGTCCATACTCCTGGGTCTTAGGATGGCTCTGCATTTTATTTAGAATTCTAAGGACTCTTGAAGGAGTCACAGCTGCCTATCCTGTTCCAACACCTTGAATATATTTGGAAGTATCCCAAGCCTAATTCATGCTCATGGGGACAATACACTGGCCTGCTACACGTACTTATCGCTGGGAGGTGCAATGAGGTGTCCAGTTATTTTAGTACTGGTGGTCTTTACAAAGGAATGCATGAGGATGCAGATGCAGTTCTGAATCTTCCCTGGTTTACCAGTATGCAGTCTAGACTTGGTTCCCTTTGCTGTTCTTACATATTCCAGAAGCCTAAAGCACCATCATTCATGGAGGTGGCATCTGGGTAAGAGAATTAGTTAGGACCTCACAAAAATGTGAAACTCCTACTCACTGACTTTGCTTAGAAGTTTACTAATTATTCATTTCAAGGAAGCTGGAAGAAATCATTCCTTGCTACTAACAAATTCATGGCAAAGTCCTTGTGTACCAGCTAACAAATGCCACCTGGAAAATTACCCTTTTTGCAGACAAGGAGAAAGCTCTATAACTTATCTTTGTGCACTTCAAAAGAGTACCAGGAACAAGCAAGCTATAAAAGTCAATCTCTCTAAATTCATTTAGAAGAGATTAACCAAAGCAGCATTGTCTTATAATCAAAATTAAAATTAACATAAACATACATACATAACAAACTAATAATGCTAAATACTGTAACAGGAACAAGGATAACATTTGAACTGAATCTTCACAGTCTAGAAAATGCCATTACTCTTTTCCTTCTGGCTTTCCTTTCTCTGGTTTGAAAAAGCAAAGCCCCTTAGTTTACACTTTGTCTTCCAGTAACAACAGTTAGATCCCAAAAGAGTGACTTTTTTATCGGTTTCCTACAGGTTATAGGTCAGGACGGCTGGAATTTTTCTTGCATAGTTTTCAGTGATTGCATATTGGCTAACTACTTTTTAAGTTAAAAAATTCTTTAAAAAAAAACAAATATAATTAAACCACAGCAATCTTATTTATTCTTTCATGAGATCTTCCTAATGTAACATCACGGAAGCCTAACTGTAATTTCTCCTAAAGAGAAAATTAATTTCCAGAGATTATGTAGTGCAACTGGTTAACTTGTAGGAAAGAGACAAGACACTAATGTGACTTCACCATCCAAATATGGAAAATATGTTTTGGGTACCCAGTTAATAAAACATATCCATGGTCTGTAATGTCCTGCCTGCTTTATATCCAGAACTCTATGATTCTAGTTGAAGAGAATGGAATCAGGATCTTGGTTCGCCATCTGTGCTATATGCTTTAACACATCCTTTTTGGTAATGATTCCAAGCAATCGCCTAAAAGACAAACACAACACAACAAAACAAAAATAAATCTGTACTTAAAATAGCATTCCCAAAGGTGATACTTGCCCTCCTTTTCAACTTTGTCTTTGATCACTAGCTGCCCTTCCAGTATGGGATCACAGGAGTAGGACATGTGCTCCAGGCAAATAGGATGATGTGTGGGTTCCTCAACGTATGCAAGTGTTTCTACCTCTAGGTCTCAGACCCTGCGATTTCCTCTGGTTTAAATACTCTTCACTACATATCTGAATCTTATCTACTGCAGCCCAATTCAAACGCCCCTATTCCAGAGCACCTTCCCTGATTCTATGAGCCAGCAGGAACTCTGCCCTCCTCACAGCAACAGCATACACATTCTTTGCAGGCCTCCTCAGTGGCACTTGTCTTCTTTGCTATTGTACTATAACCACTGCTAGGTTCTTGCCTTCCCTAAAACACTGCATGCTCCTTGAGGGCACAGAAGAGTCTTATTCATTTTTGTGTCTCCCTGGAATCTAGTGGAATACCTTCTTACATGGAGCAGGGATTCAGTAGATGTTAAATGAACCAGTTAGGGAAGTCCCCTTATTGATTTAAATCCTGCAAGGCATCTGTCACTTCATTTAGAAATTTCAGAGGTGAAATTCTTATATAATTGCTGGATTAACATAACATGTTTGAGAAAAAAATCCACCCCTCTCCTCAACCTCCCTTCTTTTCCAATAAAAATAGAAGGGTTCCCTTTACTGGATAAGAACTATCCCAGGAAGGAAAGAGCCTTGGGTTTGGCAGTCAGAGACTTGTGTTTAAAGCCTTTTTCTACTATTTGTTAGGTAGGGAACCTTGTATAAATCTCACCTCACTGAAACTTGGTTTTCTCATCCTCACGTAATAACAACAAGGAGATTGCAGGGAACAAATACCCAGCAAATATACTACTACCTGATGCTATTGTAATTTTAGTGCTGCCTATGCACAAAACACAGCTGTTTCCTTTGTCAGGGAGGAACTGAGTTATTTATAAGATGCAACCAGCAGTTCATATCTCTCAAACACATGTTCTTTCCCAAACTCCTTTTACACTAATTATGATTTTGAAAACCTATCCACTTTCATCTCAGAGCTTCAAAAAGTCCTAAAAGTGCTACTAATGTTCATTTAAACTGGATTCTACTTCTTTCTCTCTCTGCATTCTCTTTTCTCCCACAATCCAATTTGCCTTCACTCAAGACTTCTTACCCGTTGTGTGTAACCAGGCACTGCCGCAGTCCCAGCTTTCGGAAAATATCCACTACGATCTCCATGGGTGTAAGGTCAGTCACAGTGAAGGGGCTGAGATCCAGGATGTTCCGAAGCTTTAGAGTGGGTGGAGTGTATGGTGGCAATGGAGGAGAATGCTCCGTAAAATAAATGATGGAAGTGCTAACAACCCCATCCTGTTTCTTTCGAGCATTTTCTATTCAAACAGAAAGAAAAAGTAAATTGAAGATGGACGTGCTAGTTCTATCCTTCTGGCTCCTAACCAGTCCCCTCTTCCCTGTCTTCCCCCATTTCATGCATACTTATTGAGTTCCACAGTGGATTCCACTATCCCCTTTCTGAAATCCTTACCAATTGAAATAATGAGATCTCTTCGGAGGACAAAGCCCACAAGTCTTTGGGACTCCCGGGATACCACCACTGGGAAGCCACTGTAAGTGGTTTCACTGATTATGGTCTCTACATCCTCCACAGTCATACTGTCCTGAGTAAGGACAGTCAACAAAGGATCATTTCTCCGGGGTTTCATCACATCCATTGCCAGGGTCTTATGAGCAAACTCTTCTTTGGCTTCAAGAAAGGGGTATCCATTGAGACGGATGTGGGCATCATAGATGCCCTCCCGCCCAAGAGCATCTGCCACCCACTTGCTTGTCATGGCTGCAGCCATCAGAGGCACGATGTATTCTAAGCCACCGGTCAGTTCAAACATTATGACAACAAGAGACACAGTCATTCGAGTCACCCCACCTGCAAAGAAATAGACACAGTCTACTCAGGCAGGCAAAATACAGGATTCTTACAATTATGGGCCTTTCCAGGAAAAGCTGACCTACCAGAAACAATGAGGTCTCACCTACACCTGTGCAGACTCCAGAGATCGCAAGAAAGCAAGGTTACAATGGACACGATTCAGAGTTCTCAAAATAACATCTACAAGAAGCCTTCTGTTTTTCCTTTTTCTTTTTTCCTCTTTTTTTTTTTTCGAGACAGGTTTTGTGCTCTGTCACCCAGGCTAGAGTGCACCGGTGTTATCACTATTAATTGCAACCTCCATCTCCCAGGCTTAAGTGATCCTCCCACCTCAACCTCCTGAGTAGCTGAGACTACAGGCACATGCCACCACACCTAATTAACTTTTTATTTTTTGTAGAGTTGGGGTTTCACTATGTTGCCCAGGCTGGTCTCAATCTCCTAACCTCAAGCGATCCTCCCACCTCTGCATCCTAAGTAGCTAGGATTACATGTGTGAGCTACTATGTCCAGTCCAAGATGCCTTCTTGTTTCTTTGTTCTTTCATTTTTCTGTTGCTTCTTTTCCCTAATTAGAAAATACATGCCCACTGTGGAAAATCCAGAAAATATAAAAGAAAGTCACTATCTTATTAGCTCACTGCTGATAAATAAGCAGAGTAAAAACTTTGAATGACTTTTTCACGTTTTTTTCTATGCAAAAACATACGTTTTTAAATAAGTGAGCTCACATTATATGTTTTTTTTTTTTTAAATTTATTTATTATTATTATACTTTAAGTTGATGTTAATATGTTTAACATCTTAAAATATAATGTAAATATGTTTAACATCTTAAAATATGATGATATATAAATTTGTAATAATATGCAAAATGTTCCCAACATAAAGTAGAGGGGGAAACAGAAAATTAAACATATAATGTCTGATGTCTGATACAAATTTATATATCATCATATTTTAAGATGTTAAACATATTTACATTATATTTTAAGATGTTAAACATATTAACATCATATTTAAAGGCTTCATTGTATAACATCATATGGATGTACCATAATTCATTTAACCAGTCCTTCATGTGCAAATTTAGGTTGATTGTAATTTTTTGCTCTTATACTATGATACATATTCTTGTGCAGATATCTTTGTCCAAATTTCTGATTATTTCCCCAGTATGAGAGAGTAGAATTCCCTTTTTTTATTATGATTATGATTTTTATTTATTTATTTTTTTTAGTTTCCTCATCTGTATATCAGACGCTTTCTTAATGTGCTTGGAAAATGACAAACTTAACTGGAAAGTGATGGGCATTTAAATTTTCCTACAGTCAATTGTGTTTAATAAACTCTTCTGTTGTATGTCACCTGGGTAGCAACTTCTTTGAAATTAATGCAAACACTACTCACCTAAGCAGGCTGCAGCCCCAACCATTGCATAAAGGCCGGGGGTGATGCAATCAGCTCCCTGACTACACCAGCTATTGAAGATGGTCCATTCCTGGTGGTAATAGGCCAGTTGTTCCATTCCTACTCCTAGAAGTCGACCTGCTATAGCACCAACAGCCATGCTAGGGATAAAGAGGCCAGAAGGGATCTGCGAAGAGAAAGCAATAGATGGTTAGTGAGAAATGATGATTGCTTGGCACATGGCAAGGGCTGGAGGACTGACCCTCTGCAAAGCAAACAGGCCATTGACAATTTAACTATGCACTATGCTAGCAAGTGGCTGTAAAGATTTGTGTAACACTACAGGGACTAGAGGTTCTCTGGGACGTGCAGGCAAGGACGACTGCAAAGAAGCTTACCCTGATTCGGGGTCCATCAGGCAAGAGCCTGAAGTCTCCAGACCAACACAGAACTGGAGGCAGAAATTAGGCCTTTCCCAAAGAAAAAGGAAAATAGATGGAGTTTCTCATATATGCAGACATTTCCACCAATTTTGAATTCTTATCAACAATGACTACCGTTTATTGAGTACCTACCATGTTCTATGCTGGATGCTCTACATGCAAGATTCATGGGTTCTTTATAACCCCAGGAGGCAGGTATTATTATTCCCAAATGCCAAAGAATCTAAGGTTCAGAGAGGTTAAGTAGCCCACCCAAGGTCAAGATTTAGTGAAGACTGGTGCTGGGATTTAAATGGAATGCTCATAACCATGCTCATATATTGAATCTTAGCCCATTGCTCACACAAAAAGGATATAGCACATGAAGTTTCAGTCTATTTTGTAACAATATCAAGAAAGATTAAACAATCAAAAAGTTTTAATGAGATCATGACTATGGCTACAAGATTAACCAAAAAAGGAAAGCTCATCTATCTCCCTACTGTTTTTCTTGACTCCTAGGATACTATAGTAAATTCTTAATATTCTGTACTGAGAGAGGGAAATGATGATAAGGACAACCAAAACAGCAGATTCTTTTTAAACAGCCTGTGTTTGATTTTTGAATGCATTTGAATCTGGTGTTCTGATGGCTTACAAATTCCCTTTAAGTGAAAGAATGCAGGCATGAGGTGAAAATTAACTGAAGAAGCACTGCAAAACTTCCCAGGGTCTCCATCCCTTCCCCGTATTGAGGGGATGGATGGCGTCATCTTAGAGATTACAGTAATGCCTAAACTGAGTTGCTATCTCTTCTGGCTTGAATCTCCATTTCTCTAGAGAATAGAGGAAAGTAACTTGGAAGTTAGGGTGCTAAAGAAAAGAAACAAACAAACAAAAACCTAGAAAGGAGGAGGAAAATACTTCAACAAATTTTCTTTTCTGGCTTCTTCTGAAACATGGAAATAGTAACAGGTACTGAAAGTAAAACATGCCAGCCTGATGTCCACTTTTGATAGCTTAAATATTAACTAAGGATAACTTGTGAAGTGGATCCCACTTCTTGACAATTGAACATTGATACCAACTGTAAAAACTATATTTAGCTATATATTGGGTTGAACCACAGGAAATTGCCATTTTAGCAGTCAAAATGGTCGAATCCCAGCAACTTCTCTGGTTCAAGCCACCCTATAAGGAGTAACACTGTGCTGGCCAGATATCATTTTAATATAAAACGTACTGGAATAAATACCTCACCATCGTTTTTGAGTGGCAAAATATGTTTTCCACAGAAAAGGAGAAAACATTCTTCCTAAAATTTCATCACTGAGGCTGGCATTTGGATAGCTTAAGGCTTAGACAATTTGAGATAGAGGTACAACTGTATAGCAAATTATGAGAACATGTGGGGTAAAACAGGCTTTAGGGGTGGGGGAATAATGTGAGGGGGATTTGAAAGCACCATATGAGCTATCAGGATTGTATGATACCTGAGCTCTGCCCTCCAAAACCCACAGCCACGCATGCAGCCACTGAGTCCCAAAAGAATTCCTCACCTTCATGCCAAAGGTGAATATAGTAATGACAATTTTCAGTATGAGTGTTAAAGCCAGCTGCCACATTGCACTGTAGACTCCCACGCCAGCCGGTCTGTCAGGCAGTTCACCCCCCTTGCTTGTGTTGAAACGGTTCTCATAATCACAGAGCTTGGAGGAGTCCAGAAGGCCACAGTCATTAAACAGCTCAGAAATGAGCTCACTTGTGCTCATCCGAGTGTATTCATTGGGGAAAGCCAGGATGGCAGTGATGGCTGTCACGACGAGTACTTCTATGACAGGATACTTGCCCAACTGGGTGGTCTTTCGTTTCCGACACCAGGCAATGTTTGTGCGGATAAACAGCGCTCCCCACAGACCACCAAATATGCCCAGCAGAATGAATGGTACGAGCTCAAAGAGATGCCATGGGGTGTGAAACTCCACATAAAATAGTACCAGGCGGCTATTCCCAAATGGATTGATGGAGCGTAGAGTGAATGCTGCCACCAAGGCAGCAAAGAATGAACGCCACAATGTTTTGAGGGGAAAATAGTAGCTGACCTAGAAGAGAGAAGGTGAGAAAGCAAACTCAAGTCAATACGTAGAAACTGTTTCAGGTGAAAAGCTGTGCTGCAGACATTAGAGTCAACTCATGGATGAAAACTGCCCATTGGATTTCTAGTCACATGGTAAAGCACCAAGCTGGGGAGAGTACTCAGGGACTGGGATATACACAGATATTGTACATTATGTACAAAATTATTGCACTGCAGTGTACAAAGTTCCTGACACAAAAACATGCACATGCCGTACAATGAAAAGTTGTTACCTCTTCAAGGCTGAATAATACTCCACCTATAGGTGCTCCAAAGGCTACAGATACACCAGCTGCTGCTGCAGCCGACAAGACCTACAATCCAAAACTCAAAATTAGTGATAGAATAATGCTGCTTTCCTCCACTCAATCACATTTTTAGAAGAAATGTTAGTAGTTACTGAACTTTTAAAATACCTTCATATGCTCCATATCATCAAAAACAAAATTCAAACACTGTATGCTGAATTTTGAATACACATGCATAGTTCACATGCTTGACCAGGTAAGAGGACCTTTCCTTTGTAATTCATTTAGCCATGTGCTTTATGCTAAACTATGCCCCCCATCTCCCATACTCCCAATTCAGTAACTGCATTTGAGTTTCTAGACCTATTTGTTCACCATCTAAATGATGTACTTACAGTGATGTATTTATATAGCACTTTGTAAAGGAATGCTTTTTAAATGAGATGTTCAAGAAGGCGCTAATGACATAAAACTGAAGTCACAATTGGTTCACAGTTATTCAGCAGCTGCAAGAATTCATGCAATAGGTATTTAGAGTCTCCCATACCCTGTGTCCTACTCCATGCCTAATAACCTGTGGACACAGAAATAGGGAGGTGGCTAGGTTTTTAAGAGAAGACTTAAGATATGGCAAGGAAAGGGACTAGGAGAGAGTGGGAGAGGAATAAGGAGCCAAAGGGAAAAAGTGATAAAGAGAGAAAGAGAATAGTGATACTTAGAGACCTCCACCTCTGTGTAGGTGTGTGTGTACATGTAAAATGTACACGACAAACACTAGTAATGGCAAACAAACCAAAATTAACAGATGGACCAAGTCCTTTCATTGGATTCTGGCTGCTATGGAGAAAGATGATTTGAAGAAGAAATATTTTAAAGAAAGTTGAACAAAATTATGAGTTTTGAAGAATAAAAAGGTCCTTGGCAAAATAAGCATACTGGATTATCTGGGAGAGTAGGATGGCTCAGGAAAATGATGGGGAGGAAAGAATGAAGTCTCTGGTGCTAGCTGTAAGGGCTTTGAAATTCCTAGCTACAATGGCTTTCATTTAAGATGAGGACAGCCAACATGCAACTCGAGAAGGGGGAGTTCAGTGACTACATTTAGGATGAATTAAGAGAAAGAAAAAATAGGGGTGGCTAGTTTGCTTTAATTTTATATTGCAGAGTAGAGTCTGTCTACATCCTTCTTTCTCAAGTCTGTTTTACTCTCAACCATCTGCCCACTTTGACAAGGCCATAAGACAAAAAAGGTTGCCACTGATGATGAAAGCAACAGGAAAAAATAACTGGAAAGTCTAAATAAGTACTAGAAAGTAAATTTAAGATTCAAATACTAGCCAGTTGTGGTGGCTCATGCCTGTAATCCCAGCACTTTAGGAGGCTGAGGCAGGAGGATCACTTGAGCCCAGGAATTCAACACTAGCCTGGGCAACGTGGCAAAACCCAGTCTCTACAAAAAAATTCTAAAACTTAGCTGGGTATAATGGTATGTGCCTGTAGTCTTAGCTACTCGAGAGGCTGAGATGGGAGAATTGCTCAAGCCCAGGTGATGGAGGTTGCAGTGAACTGAGATCACACTACTGCATTCCAGCCTGGCCAACAGACTGAGACCTTGTCTCAAAAAAAAAAAAAAAAAAAAAAAAAAAAAAAAAGATTCAAATACTGTCATGCACCACATACAACACGGTGGCCCCATAAAATTATATTTTTACTGCACTTTTTCTATGTTTAGATGCACAAATATTTACCATTGTGTTACAATTGCTCACAGTATTCAGTACAGTCGCGTACTGTACATGTTTGTAGCCTAAGAGCCATAGGCTATAAAAGCCTAGGTGTGTAGTAGGCTAGACCATCTAAGTTTCTGTAAGTCCAATTTATAATGCTTGCATAGTGAGGAAATCTCCTAACAATGCATTTCTCATAACGTATCCCTGTCATTGAGACATGACTATATTCATATGAGCCTAGCTGGAGAAATATATGGCATCTGTATAGAGAAACAGCCAAATCAAATTCCCCTCTTATTTTATTAGAAACTATTTGAACAAAAATGTCAACTTTTAGAATGAAAGTCCCCAGCAATCTGTAGTTTCAAACTCACCTTCATCCATGCAAAACCAGCAACAATCACCACTTCACTGTTAACCATTATAATATTTTCTTTAAAAATTTCAAACACAGAAAAGGTGATAGAACAGCACAAAGAATTCCTACATATCTTCATGTAGATTCTGTAATTGCTACTATTACTGCATTTGTTTTATGATTCTCTATTTTTTTCTGAAGAATTGGAATTTCACTCAGAAAAGTCAGTTGCACATATAAGGCTCATGTACCTTGAAATGTTTCAGTGCATTTAGGATATAAATGCTTTTTTGTCCTAAAAGCAAAGACAGTCTCTTCCATAATCACAGTTCAATGATCAAAATAGGAAATTTACACTAATAACTGTTATATGATCTATAAATCTCATTCAAATTTCATAACTGTTCTAATAAAGCCTTTCTAAAAAAAAAATGTTTTTTCAACTCTTCCCTTCTGTTGAACATCATTCCCATTTAACAACCTCACCAATTTAACACTGCCTTTAAGTCCCTCTACTGCATGACAGTTAGTTAAACAATCTATTTATATTTCCCCATCTTCTCTTCTGCTAGCTTTCCTCGCTTTTCTAATTGTGCCAGGACCTTTCTCCCTTGAACTGAACCATCAAAATTTATTCTGTATTTGAAATTTCAGTATCTTTGAGTTTCCTTCTGGGTCTTGTGGTTAATTTTTTTTTTTTTTTTGTTTTCATAAGAAATCATTAGGTTCCTGTTTTGTGAAAAATCCTTTTAAATGAAATGACCTTGATCTTGACCCATTCCATATATGACTTCTTTGTAATTCAAAGAAAATAAAGCAAGAGCCATTATTTTCTTAGGCCCTTAATTATAGCAAGAAAAAAGTAAACCAATGACTTGGAACATTTTTTTAAAAAAAGTCCTTCCTCCTCAAAACAGCATACATTAACAACTGCATAAACATGACAACCACTACAGAGTTGCCGTGGTGGGACTAATTTAGCTGGGCTGAAACAAAAGGTAGAGAGAGGTCCAATACAGAGAGAAACTAATTCAAGTATAATGTTAGATAGAAATAGAAAGTGAAAAAATCGACATCTGAAACATACACTGCACTTATATGTACTATTCCATAGCAACAAACAACTTCTTTTAAAATCTATTCTTTCTGTTACTTATTTTGTAAGAGAAGCAATATATACTTGAATACAATTATATACAATAAAAAGTTAAAATTCTTACTTCTCCTTCACTACCCCTCACTCTCCCACTCACCATAGATAAACATTTTTAACAGTTTGGCATAGGCCAGGCATGGTGTCTCATGCCTGTAATCCCAGCACTTTGGGAGACTGAGGCAGGAGGATTGCTTGAGCGCAGGAGTTCGAGACCAGCCTGGGCAACACAGTGAAACCCCGTCTCTACAAAAAATACAAAAATTAGCTGGGTATGGTGGTGTGTGCCTGTAGTTTCAGCTACTTGGGAGGCTGAGGTGGGAGGATCATCTGAGCCCAGGGAGGTCGAGGCTGCAGTGAGCCATGATCATGCCACTGCACTGCAGTCTGGGTGACAGAGTGAGACCCTGTCTCAAAAAAAAAAAAAAAAAAAAAGTAAAACCAGTTTGGAGTAAAGCCACTTTCCAGACATTTTCTATCAATAAGTGCATGTACACTTTAAAAAAATATGAATTATATTATATACATTATTCAGAAACTGGCTTTTAAAATCTAATGGTGTTTCATAGCCAGAATTCCAAGTCAATATATATAAAGTTGTCTCATTTAATGGTTGCAAAGTATTCTACAGTATGAACAGAATAGTATTTATTAGATCAGTTCCCTGTTGACGGACATTTTTGTTGCTTCAGTTTTTTACTATGTTGACGGATGCTGCACTATCCTTATACACCTTTGTGCACACACATGCTAGGATGTCTGTAGGATAAATTCCTACAAGTGGAATTGCTGGGTCAAAGGGTGTTTGCATTAACATTGGTAGAACCCTCAAATTCTCACCCCCTAAGACTGTATCATTTATGGTCACAACCAAAAAGAGACTATTAAGGCCATTCATTATTACCTCTCTGCGCTTGGCTTCATTCTTCCTGTATTTGTTGAAGCAGTGGCACAGGATGTTCCCACAGCAGCAAGCCACGTGCACTAGAGGGCCCTCTTTGCCCAGGCTCAAGCCAGACGACACTGCCAGCACCAAGGTGATGGTTTTGATAACCAGAGTCCACTTACCCAAATAGCCCCTAATAATGAAACCACTCAAGATAGTTTTTATCTGCAGGTCAAAGAAAGAAAGATTGAATATAGACTAAGGAAGTCAACAAGGTTAAGAAGCAAAAATCTGGACTTCATTATAGAAACTGCACCTTTGGAATAAGTGACATATAAATGCTTGACCTACAGTGATCCCTGTTTGGAAGGGAGCCCAGGAGCCAAAGAAAGCAAGAACTCTTCTTTAAGCTTTCATGTTCTCCCTCTTTTTAGAGGGAGGGGAGTGATAGCTGGACAAGGATGTATTGTAAGTATGAGAGTGTGCATATATGAAGGAGGAGCTGGTGAGGGAGGGATAGGTGTTTGCCTCATGTTACAACGTGGTAACCCAAGAGGCATGTTTTGAGAAGATAAGGCTAATGTCCCTGAAACAACCTTAAAGGTTAGGTATAGTCTTGATTCCCTGGCTTTAAAAAAAAAAAAAAAAAAAAAAAGTGACTTATTACCTGGTCAGGAAACGGGGAAGGGCAAAGTCATCCTGGTAATCTAAGTCTCAGTGTCTTCAGTCACTGTCAAGCAATCTAAGCCAAAAGTAGTTAGAAACAGGGTTTTAACCACCCCATGTAGCCTAAATCATACTGTGGGAAAGGTACCAAATGATTTTCTTTCTTTTGCTCTGAAAAAGCTGACAATAACACTGTTTTTTCAGAATCTTGGGATATACTCTGGAAGCTTTTTGGATAGTGAACAGGGGAGGTTTTCCAGCGCCTGGCTCAACAGGAACCCTCAGGAGGCTAAGAATCAACTCCCTTTAATTTCCAGGTAGCCCAGGCTGAGAGGGACTTGTGGAAAGACCTAGGCCTTAAATGGCCTCAGGATCCGATCCTGTTTAACATTCATCAAATTGTGGTATGTGCTGGAATACATAGTAAGAGATTTTAACCAAAAAGTATTCATATTGCAACCATTTATAAACCATTTTAACAGACTCACCTCAGGGATTCCAGAGCCACAGGCATAAGGCGCAAACACCTTGACAAGAGATACGGCAAGGAAGGCAAATAGGAGAGCCCAGAGGACGTACATGAAATAATTGACTATGTAGGCAAAGGCTCCCTGGAACAGGGGGAAAAAGAAGCTTGTTTTAGCCTAGACGGCTTCAGTGAGACATGCAGCTCTTCTGAGTAATGTTTTTTTCAGGAAAAAAAGTCCAAAAAAAAAAAAAAAAAAACCACCAAGATTAAATTGTTCAAGACGTTTCTTTCTGAATTGTCAACTACTGAAACACTGTCAGGCCACTTAGTACTGAAAATGAGATGCTTTGCTATACCCAAAGGAAATTTACCATGGATTCTAAAGATGAACAAGGAAAAGAGCAAACTGAAAACCTTGAAACAAAATTCTCTTTCTATATGAGTGCTTTGATGGGTTTTGTAGTCAAATATATATGATTCCATGTCATTTTACCAAGAGTCTTAAAAGCACCCCCTCCGCCTTTTTTGGAATGGCTGAACCTTGGCTTCACATTTCAAGTGAAGAGCAGATCTAAAGTTCCACTAAATTCACCTTTGCCTACGTACCTTGGTGTCAAATTCTCATAGTTTATAGTAACAAAATTTTGAGTGTTTGGTTTTTCTTTACTTTTTTAAATTTTTTATTGTATGTATTTAAGGTGTACAACATGATGTTTTATATACATACATAGTGAAATTGTTACTACATTGAAATAAACTTACATGCATATCACCTTCCATAGTTACCTTTCTTTGTATGTGCAGTAAAAGCATCTAAAATCTACTCTTAGCAAATTTTTAGTATACAGCATTATTAACTCTACTGTACATTAGCTCTCTAGACTTATTCACCCTACCTTACTGCAAATTTGTACCCTTTGGCTCACTTCTCCCCATTTCCTCCTCCTCCATACCCCACGTAACCACCATTCTGCTCTCTGGTTCTGTTTACTCAACTTTCTTTTTTAGAGTCCACATATAACTACATCTTCAAGAAAATTTTAGTACCACAGACTCAGCAACAACCATATAAGTAGAAAGTTTTGGACCCTGGCAATACCAGATACAAATAAATAAAATGGAAACAACTATTTTTAAAATGGAAAGAATATACTTTTTGAGACTATTCCCCTGTGATAAACGAAGCATGCCACAAAAGAAATCTAGCTCTGACCAGCAGGAAAGATTCATCCATATTAAAGGGCCTGCAAATAGTCATGTCTTACAAAAAAAGCAATTTTGATTAGGAAGTTATGCTTACTGGTAGAAATATTAGGAATTGCAACTCACTCAACTTACATAAAATACAAAACTCAATGGACTTTTGGCTTTTCAAAACACAAAACACTATTAAAGTAACTCACTGACCTAGACAAAGAGAACCAGAATGCTCAGGATTTTTCTGAGTTGTAAATTTGACACAGGTTTTCCATTATCTTAGGCCCTCAGAGGAACACATGATTGCTATTTCTTTGCCTTTCCAATGTCGCTAAGGAGGAAGAAGACTGCAGAGGTAGGAAACATAGAGGGTAAAGGAGTGAAAGGAAAAGTAACTCAAACTGGCCAGAGGCAGAGACCAGGAGACCAATTTCCTGCCATTTGGAGAAGGCTTCTTAAAACCTAGAGGAGGCCAAGGCAGGTTGATCACGAGGTCAGGAGATCAAGACCATCCTGGCTAATACGGTGAAACCCCGTCTCTACTAAAAATACAACAAAATTAGCCAGGCGTGGTGGCGGGCACCTGTAGTCCCAGCTACTCGGGAGGCTGAGGCAGGAGAATGGCGTGAATCCGGGAGACGGAGCTTGCAGTGAGCCAAGATTGCGCCACTGCACTCTAGCCTGGGCGACAGAGCGAGACTCCATCTCAAAAAACAAAACAAAATAAAAACAAAACCTAGAGGACTCTTTCCCCAGGGAAGGATTTCATTCATAAAAAGAAGAGCTGGAGAAATTTGTCACCAGAGCAAATCTCAAGCTCCAATTTTAAAGTAACTGTTGGAACACTTACACACATATAAAGGGGCAGCATGAGGGAGCCCTGCAGTGATAGAACAATTCTAAATCTTGACTGTGGTGGTGGTTAAACAAATGTCCACATGGAATAAAATTGCAATGAACTACATATGTGCGTGCATACACACACACAAAAATACATACATAAATCAATGTGTGTAAAACTGGTGAAATAAAGCCTGTGGATTGTACCTATGTCAATTTCCTGGTTTTGCTGTGGTACTACAGTTATGCAAGCTGTTGCCACTGAGGGAGGGAAGGCTCGGGGGAAGGGTACTGAGGACCTCCTTGTACACTGTTTTGCAACTTCCTATGAATCTGTAATTACTTTTGTGTGTGTGTGTGTGTGTGTATGTGTGTGTATGTGACAGGATCTCATTCCATTGCCCATGCTGGAGTGCAGTGGCACTATCATTGCTCATTACAGCCTGGATCTCCTGAGTTCAGGGAATCCTCCCACCTCACCTTCCGAGTAGCTGGGACTATAGGTGGTTGCTACCATGCCCAGTTTTTTTATTTTTAGACACAGGGGTCTCGCTATATTGCCCAGGCTGGCCTCAAACTCCTGGCCCCAAGGGATCCTCCCTCCTCAGCCTCCCAAAGTGCTGGGATTCCAGGCATGAGGCACACCTCACTCAGTCCTTGGAGGAGAGGATTTTTTTTTGAGTTGGAGTCTCACTCTGTCACCCAGGCTGGAGTGCAGTGGCTCGATCACAGCTCACTGCAACCTCTGCCTCCCAGGTTCAAGTGATTCTCCTTCCTCAGCCTCCCGAGTAGCTGGGATTACAGGTGCTCACCACCACACCTGGCATCCATATATATATATATATATATATACACACACACATTTTTTTTTTTTTTTTGGAGAGACAGGGTTTCACCATGTTGGCTAGGCTGGTCTCAAATTCTTGACCTCAGGTGATCCTGAATCTAACTCCTGCCTCCCAAAGTGCTGGGATTATAGACCACCATGCCTGGCCAATTATGTTTAAAATAAAAGAATTCCCCCAAAAGCAAGGGAAATACTCTCTCTCTCTCTCTCTCTCTCACCCTAAGTCGCAGGACTTCTCAAACTTTTCTACCTAAGTTCTCCTAATCTAGGAGAGAGTAAACAAAGGCATCAGAGTATGGGACAGGGTACCCGGGAGCACAGCTGAAAGATTTTTTTTTTTTTCTTAACAAGTATGACATTTTGCATTCCATTTAAAATGATTATTTACACATAATTTTTGAAAAAAATGCCAAATATTCAGGAAAAAGTAATGCTCTAGGAAGGCAAATAACGTTTGTCCTATGGTTTCACCTACCCTCTGGCATGCTGACCTTACCCTAGTTTGAGAAGCATAGACCTAAACCCTCTCAAACATACAGCATGTATCTATCCCTTTTATTGAACCCTTTACCTAAGCCAATATGCATAGTCATATATGTATATAAACACTCCTATTTCTATCTTTATTCTTTTCCTATCCTCCTTTTCCCTGGACTGTTTGTATTTCTGTATGTGTGTGCACATGCCACCTCAAATTGTTTGTAGACCAAGGTGGGTAATATAAATGTTTAAAAGTACAAATATACATCCTAGTCTTGTTTCCCTCACTAACAAAATAGATGAGTAGTGAACTAAGATGGTACCTGTCTTTGTTGGCGAAGTCAGGGTGGAATTGGGAGCTGAGAGTTTTTTTGCTCTGTGTGCTTTTGTTTTCAGTGGGAGAGATCAAACATATAACTGAGTGGTATAAGAAAGGTAAGGAACTGAAAAATAAGCAAAGTTACCTTAGCATCAAAAAACGTATGCTAGGCCAAGCACAGTGGCTCATGCCTGTAATCTCAGCATTCTGGAAGGCCAAGGCAGGAGGGTCACTTGAGCCAAAGAGTTAGAGACCAGCCTAGGCAACACAGTAAGACTCCATTTTTACAAAATAAATAAATAAATAAGTAAGTAAATAATCTAGGTGTGTTGGTGCACGCCTTTAGTCCCAGCTACTCCTGAGGAGGATTGGTGGGAGCATTGCTTGAGGCTAGGAGGTCGAGGCTATAGCGGTGAGCTATGGTCGTGTCACTGTACTCCAGCCTGGGTGACAGGGAAAGACCCTGTCTCAAGAAAAAAAAAAAGTGCTAGAAGACAAGGACAAATTAAAATATTGATTTGATCACAAAATGGGATGATAGGCAATTTTATTCCTGGGTTTCTGTTATTTTGACATGGAATGCATTGTACTTTTTTCAATGTTCTAATGTAATGCTCAGGGAAAATCACTTTTTGTATCTATATGCATAAACACATTTTTAACCCACTCCATCCTTCATTAGAAATTATAGCTCACCTGTTGGCTGCCTCTGACACTTCTTTTGAAATAATTAGAAAAAAAGAGAAATTCAGTCACACTATGTACTAGTACCAAAGAAGAAACACCAGGCTTATTAAAGCTAACAAAAAACCATTTTAAACATAAGCGTCAAATGACTCCACACATCAGCAGAGATGGAAATAGAGCTGCACTTAAACCACAGAGAAAGGCAGCTGGTACTGGTTCCCCTTTCTGTGGAAAGGAAAATAAAGGAAGATTCCGCAATTGCTGTGAGCACAGTATAAGAAACAAAATAAATGTAAGAATAAAAGTCAATGGCTCATAAAACATCACTACACGTTACCTCATCTGTGCTGATGATAAGCTGGGACCAACTATTCCACTCTGGACATTTGTCTCTCTCTTCAAAGGTGACATGATCAGAGTTCCAGCAACAATGTTCATGGTTAAACCAGAATCCCCCTGTGCATATACCTTCTTTTAAGTCTGTCATCCAATGAGCAGAGATGTCTATCAAACCAGCTAATGAACCTGATTTGTGGGGAGGGAGGGAAAGGCCAAAGTTAAACTGAATCTCAGAAACTGTTCTTTGGTCCTCAGAATAAGCTTTGTCAGAGAAAATGAGGGGAAAGGAATCAAAGCAACAGATGAGCACATACTTCCCCATTCCACCTGTAACTTCTTTCTCATTGTGTGTTTGCTTGATTTTCACTTATTATCTCTGCACTAAACATTGCCATCTGTAGAATTTCTATATAGAAGGGACTTAGGGAAAGCAAAATGGGTGAGTGGGAGCAAGGGGCTAGTGGGCCTGTCTTTAAGCTGAACTAAGAAGACAAAAACACTATTTTGACTTCAACTTTATGAATACTGATCCATAAAGAGTCAAGTTTATTAAAGATTCTTTTATTCTCACCTATATATATATATACAAGATTCAGAAAATGTTAATTGCCCAACATTGAGGAATATTCTATGATGTTTATTTGAGATTGCTTAGAGAGGAGAGCTGACGAAGATTATGGGGAGAAGGGCTAAGCCCTGATAGCAGGATTGTGCTCCATGGACAAGGGGATTTGAGCAATGGCAGGAAGGCATTCTAGGCTAAAGGAGCTGAATTTATCAAAGCACAAACTGTGATGTGCATGGAAGGTGAGATGAAGCTATAGACATATTGAAGCCTCCTGAACCTAAGACATGAACATCCTGAAGTTTTCTTACTGAGAAAGAGCAAACAGTATTATACACAGAACATTCACCAAAGAAAATGATGAGGAAACGGAATCGTGAACTGGGGTCTTATGCACTGTGGCTAATAGACTGATAGGGTTAAGACAGTTATAGTACTTTAGATTCTGGCCTTCTCATCATTTCTGTCATCCAGATGAAGAAACTCTAGCATAAAGAAATTAAATGGCCCAGAATCATGCTTTAGGGAAACAGTAAAGCCATCATAAAATTCACAGTCTCTGAATTCCCAGACTGTTCCAGCATTCAGACACACTGCTTCTATTGTTGCTCTCCAATGCTTAAAAACAAAATACCCTGTGTGTACAAGGGAAAGAAAAATATTCACTGACCACCTAGTGACAAGAAATACATTAAAAGTTTGAGGATATTATGCCTACATTCCAACAGGCGGGAGGCCATGTCATGTGTATGTTTTGGTAGGTGCTAAAAGTGTTAACACAGGCTATTTACATATTTGAAGAATCTAGTCAAATCTAACACATTGACACCTACTCTTGGCCACTCTGGTCCACAATCTTCTCTGCCTTCTAACTCTTACTGCCTGGATTCAGAAAATTACCATGATGTTATACAGTTTGGCTTATTCTCTGGTTGTTTCATGTGTGCATGTCTTATTTCACCTAACACTGGTACCCTCAATCCTGTCTTCTCCTTCTACCTCTCCTCCTCCCCAGAGTCAGTTCTTTCTTCTCTGGTTACAAATTTTATTAGGTTTCCCCTACCCTGAAGAATAAAATGCTGTCCCTTGTCCTTGTTGTCATTTCAAGCCTTTACCTTTCCTCTCTCTCCTATGACTACCAAAACTTCTACAGTGGTTGCCTTCCCTTGAAATCTATTAGGTTGGTGCAAAAGCAATTGCGGTTTTTGCCATTAAAAGTAATGCAATTACTTTTGCACCAACCGAATAGATTTAGCTCCTAATATTTTTCTAAGATGGCTTTTCAAGGCAACTGCTGTGTTCCTAACTGCTAGGTGATATAATCTTTTCTCAGCCATCTTCCTTCTCCTCGGCCTCTCTGCAATACTTAGCATTACAGACCACCCAGTCTATTATTAGGCAGCTCCAAACAGCCAGACCATGTTCTCTCTCCTGTAAGAGCCAGAAGGGGCAGAGTTAACACCCCAGGCCATGGGTTGGCAAACTATAGCCCAAGGGCCAAATCCTGCCTATCTCCTATTTTTGCAAATAAAGTTTTTCTGGTCACAGCTAGGCTTGTTTGTTTACCTATGGTCTATGGCTGCTTTCATGCCACATCAGCAGAATGGAGTGGGTGCTACAGAGAACACTTGACCCACAAATCCTAAAATATTTACTATCTGGCTTCTTTACAGCATAAGTTTGCCAATCCCTGCCCTACATAATTTTTGAAAACCCAGCTATAGATAAGCCATTCCTCATTTGCTACAGTCACGTTCTACTTCATGGCTCATGAATTACTCTCTCTTGGTAACGGCAGCGGCAGCAACATTAACAACTGGCTGCTGTGCTTAGTAAGTGCTATTATGTGCTATATCTCATTTAATCCTCACAGCAAACTTCTAACATAGGGACTTTGATTATCACCATTTTACAGAGCAGTAAACTAAGGCTTCCAGGGGTTAAGAAACTTGCTCAAAGCCACAAAACTATCAAGTGGTGGGGCTTGGATTCAAATCCAGGCAGCCTAAAACTAGAGCATCTACTTGCTGTTAACTACCACTGTATACCTTCCACCTCCAGGTTTCCACCTAACTTCTCTTTCAGCTCAAGATTACAGATTTGCCTAGGCCCTATCCTTTAATGCCATAAGGACACACCTCTTACCATCTCTACCTAGTGTCCTTGGCCCTCTGCTTCCTCCACTGGGTGAGAAACCTTCTTGGGAACTTGGTTGACAGCTGTATTTGTACAGCAACTATACCATTTTTAGTGAGACTGTATATTATTTGGAGTGGCGGGGGAGATTGATGGAGTTTATAGGGCAAGATGGCACCATTCCACCCCCAGCCACTATGAAAGAATGAGATCATAAGCTTCTTGGGAGTATGAGCCATATCTTACATGCTTTTCTGCATTACCAAATGAGAGAGTAGATGTTTAAGAAACACCCACAAAATGTCTCAGGAAGTCCTCTTCCACATCTTATCTCCTAAAACCCATGCAGTATATATTTAAAAAAAAAAAAAAAAAAACTGTCTCCAACAGAAGGGCTCTTCCTCAAAACAAGCACCAAAGGGCTAACATCACCTTAAAATGGATACAGTATTTTATAGTGTACAAAATACATTTAAATGCATTTCCTCATTTATTTAAGGTAAGAATTGCAGGTATTAGTACCCTTTACAGATGGGGACATTGAGCTTCTACAAGGTTCACCAGCAATTCATTTAAGGTAGAAAAATAGGAAAACACAGTACCTGACTCAGCTCAGGACTTACGGGAGAGACATACCACAATTTTAGGAGATTTGTTTTGAAAACTAACAGTTTACCATACCTGATAAAAGCCCAATAAGGAGCATCAACAACCAGCCGGAAAAAGCATCACTCACACTGTGAATTAAGGCCCATGTTGACTCTTTGCTTTTATTGGTAATCTAGGGGAAAATGAGAAAACATTGGTACACTCTACACACACCCTTTTTTCACTTAAAAACTGTTCAACAAAGAAACACAAAGACAAATCACTGGAGAATAGAGACCAATTTAGAGCTACTTTTCACATAATCTTTAGCTCAACCAGTTTCACTAACAACTTTTGAGGTTTACTGAAACCCCACCTTCATCTACAGTATTGTAAAGCCCGCAAATCCCTTATTCAGAGCTTCTGCCCAAGCTGCTCATTTCTTACAGCATCAACTTGTTTTGCTTATTGCAGTGGTATCTTTCTATCCTGGACATCAGATATTCCAAGGACAATCTCTTGACTCACAGCAAATAGTTTCAATGTTTTTCAAATAATAAACAAACACAGGCTTATTTGAGTGATAAAAGTACAAATTGAGGCTTAATACCTGGGGGCTGTGGTTCAGGTCAGGCAAATTCCCAGACTTAATCCCACAAACCTCTAATTGTACAGTGGTCACAGATACTAAGTGATAGCAACAATGTATCAAAAACCTGCTGGTAACATCAAGGCTATCAGGAGGTGCAGAAAGTTTTATCTTTTAAGTCCTAGACTTAACAATTTAACCCTTCAGGGCCTACATTTTAAAAATCAACATTCTGACAGTTTTGTCACTGGTACCTCCCCTTTCTCTGTACCTCTATTTCTTATCTTTGAAATGGCAACTTAGTTACCCCACCTTATCTACAGTAACGTCACAAACAATCAATTATTCTGAAAATTTCAAAAGCATTTTTTAAAATAGTTTTGACCTGTGACTCTAAGTTTCCAATTTCAGTACTGGAAAGGAACAGTTACATTTTTCCCTGTGACACTGTTTCCCTTCTGATAATGAACAGTTAATGCAAAAAAAAAAAAAAAAAGCTCCCTTGGACTATTTGATAAACACAATTTAACTGGTTTTGGATTACTAATTGGCATAATTTGCCTCAGATGCAACCATTAATATAAAAGGAAGTGTGCACTTGTCATATCACAGGTGACTCTCATAATCTGGATAATATGTTGAATATGCAACTGATGACAAACTGGTAAATTACAGATGGCAGAAATTCTAAAGCCTGCCTGATGAATTGATACATAACGATAAAAAGAATATGTGTATATGTTCCCAAATGGCAGAAATCTTATGAAAAACATGAAATGCTTTATAGTGATCAACTTTTCAAGTTGTGGCAAGAAAACTCAGTAGAATCACCAGATATCCAAGGATTAAGAAGGAATTTCTCAAAACCTATACTTGGGACAACCTGACTCCTGGGTTCAGGTGGTCATGAGAAAACCAGTCAGGAGCTGGAAAGGCTTAAGAATGAAAGGCAATCTCCATCTGACTACTCAAGACATTTGCTTGGTTCTAAGAGGAGGAAATCATGAACTTGGGAGAGAATGGGGCAGCTTAAAAACTCACATTTCAAATCTGGAGTCCAAGCAGAAATAGTAAGAAAGAAAAAAAATATATATATCTATTGTGGGTTGAAGAAGTGACTCACCAGAGAACCACCTACTGAGAATCTCTGGGGTTGGACACCTATTTTTTTAATAAGCTCTCCATGTGGTCCTTCTACAAACCAGAAATTGTGATTCCCTAATTTAAATGATACACAGCAACAAGTTAAAGGCAAATGACCTCGGCAGGTCTCTCTGAGAAGTTTTCACAGTACTTCAAAAAGAGAGAAGTGGGGAAATCCTCTTGCTAAATTCAAAAGAACCTGTGCCATAGCAGGTACTTATGTACCATAGCAGGTACCATAGATGGTACTTACGTACCATCTATGACCTATCACATTAAGTTAATGTCCCCAATTTGAATTTAACTGGTCTTGTGGTTTTGTTGGAGTTGAAAGCATAAGTTTACTTTGGTTTTATGGTTGCACAAGAGCAATAATCACAAGGAGTTTACTTTGTAAACTCAGTAAACACTAGGGCTCTGAGATTTTTTTCTTTTATTCCTTTAACAGAAAATCATTTACTTTTCTTTGTTATGAATATCCTGCATTAAGGAAAAAACCATAAAAGAGAGATGAGATGGGAAAGGAAGATCTTTGACATTTATTTTGCCACCTTCTCCAAGTTTGTTTTCACCTCTCTTCAGAGGCATCTATATCCCTTTTTGCTGTAAGGATCCTTTTCAACTATTTACTATAGGAAGATAAATCATTAAATACAATTTTTAAAATTTAGGATAAAAATTATGTGCAAGCACCAACATGGCACATGTATACATATGTAACAAACCTGCACGTTGTGCACATGTACCTAGAACTTAAAGTGTAATTAAAAATATTATGTGCAAGTTGTCTTTAAAAACAAATTTAAAAATGAAACCCTATATTGCCAACAGAAACCAGATTCAGTCACATCCAGGGCTGAAGAAAGGAAAGAATAGAAAGAATATGTATCTTCAATTTCTTCCCCTGTATTTCCTAACACTTACCCAAGTGTCGTCTTTTGTCTTACCTCTCGGTGCCTATCCCGGTCTCGAGACTTCTCTCGCACCCAGTCAATTGTATTGAAATCATCATAGGTCCCTACACCAGGGATTGGCTCCTCCAAGAAGTCCATGATCCTATTTGAATAACCTATTCCTCCACCATTGTACGACTTGTCCTCTGTATTGAACAAGAAACAGACATTAGTACTTCAGAAACTCTTAACATTTTTAACACGTTCTTTTTGGTTCCAAAAGGCAGGCCCTTAAACTATCAGATGACTACAGTTGGGGTTGATAAAGAAATACAGTCACCTGGTAGGAACATCCATTACATTCAGAGATTTCTGTGGTGTAGGCACAAAATGATGAGTGGCTAAAGGCAGTGTGAATGGAAAACGACAGATGAGAGTGACAGTACAAAGAGAGAAACAACAGGAGTTGATGCGCAATGGGAAAGGATTTATGAAACAAAAGACAAAAAGGAGGTTGGAGCAGCTTAGGTATTTCAGTTTATGGAAGGGAGAGAAAAGGGTCAAAGGCACTTGCAGCCATATCACATCAAGAACCATTTTACATTTATAAGGTAATAATTCAATCCTATGAAGTGGGTTTTGCCTGACTGGGGACTCCAAATAAAGCATGTGGGCCTCTTCACAAGTTAAGTTCGCTGGAATGTACAAATTTCCCTTCAATAGGTATAAGACTTGATCTCTGACATAACAGGCTTGTAGGAACTCTAAGTATGTCAGCACAGTCTAAGATTTACAAGCAGAGATTTAAAGAACAGTGCATGATTCAGTGATTAAATGTCCCTCTCTGATCCTTCAACTGGAAGAAACATATCCACCTGCCCACCCACCACAGTCCCTTATCTACTTTGCTTTGGGTACTTTTATTACAATTACTTCTGTGCATGCTTTATCTTCCTTTCTAGACTAGAAGCTCTTTGCTGGTAGCCCAATATCTGATTCATCGTTCCCTTCTCTACGGTGTCTAGCACATATCCAAGAATCAGTAAATATCAGCTGAACCAAAATTTGTTTGATGAACGGTGGGAATGGGGGAGAAAGTTTTAAACTCACAAGCTATACTCACACAAGGCTTAAACTTGATAAAATATTTCAGCAACATCATCTGATGGAATAAGATTTTGCTATTAAACACAAAATACAAAACAGTACTGAGGAATCTATGCAAATGCACACTGGGGAAAAGTGCAGAGTAATGTCATCATTTAATTCACCCAGCCAAAGCTCACATTTGCAGCACCAACCTTGGCAGGGACAAGGCTTCCTCCAGACTGTTTGGTAATGAATCCCTCTGCAGAGGAGGCCCAAGTGGGCCTGAACTGACTCCCTCTCCTCCCATCTGCATCCCCATCTTCACTGTAAACTCCAAACAGACAACTTTAGCACTCTTATGGGGAAAGTTTGAAGGAACACCCCAAGCTGTACTTACAATTGGTTGACCAATTGTAAGTCTTCTGAATACTTAAGTCAGCACGCCTTTCACAGGCAAGGTGCATATTTGAAAGAAAAAACTCTGCAGAGTCCAAATCATCTGTAGGGTGGGGGTGGGGTGGGGGTGGAGTGGAAAAGGTGAGCAAGTTAATCTTAAAACCCCAAACCAAAGTCCTTTCCATATCTTCATTCGTACCTGACTGTAAAATGGATGGCTGCTGAATCACCAGCCCAGCATTTCCTATCATGTCAGTGTCATACCGATAAAGATGAAAGCTGGTGTGTTTCTTGAGAGCTTAGAGGGAAAAAGCCAGCTAGGAAATGAGCGCAGAAAGAGGATAAAGTATGTATGTGTGGAGGTGGGGGAGGGCAAGCTGTTTCAATTCTCAAGTCCCATGCTGACATGAACACAGGACACCAAACAACCAGATATTTACTTTTTAAGGCAGGTTAATGCTCCAGTTGAATTTGCTCTGGTTTAAGAGTTTTCCTTTCAGAAGGGGAAAAACAGGATTTTGTGAAACTGATTTTAAAAATCATCTGATAGCTATCTAATGTTACACTATCTATCAAATGAGGCCCCTACCTTTAAGGATATTAAGGCAAAATGAAGATCTGCAACAGCTTCTAGCAGGAAAGAAAGAATCCTATTACATCACTAGGTAACATGAGCACCGCATCCTCCTCCTTTGTAGTCCGGTTTCCTTAGAAACGCAATTGTCAGGCCCCTCTCAAAGAGCAGGCAGTGATTAGAATCCTACAACAGACTGTGTGCGATTCTCCAGACCCCCTGCTCCCGGGGGGCATGCTTCAGTCCTTGGTCGGGCTCAAGTCTGCTTACCTTCAATCACAGTTTTCTTTTTTTCTGCCTCAAGGAAGAAATAACCTTGGCAGCCCGCATTTGGTCATTTAGGTTGGGGAGCTGTTACAAAAGAAGCCCCAGTCTGAAGTGCTTTAGAAGGGCACTTGCTGCATTCTCTGCCTTTCACAGCAACAAACGCCACCTAAAGAACTACCAGTGTTCCCTGGCGGTCAGAATGTGATGTCACTGCTGGAGTCACGTGACCAGACCTTTGGACCAGCCTGGGAGAAAGGAAGATTTTTAACCAGGCACAGAAGCCTTAAAGATGTAGTCTCATCTAAACAAATGCCATCAAACTGGTGGCAGTCGGGTCAGCTCAGGAAACCGGGGTCCAGACAAGTCTTAATCTTCATTTAGCAGAAAGTCCAAGAAGGCAAAGTAGAAATACCCAAAAGAATTTAGAGTTACAGGGGTCCTAAGTATAAAAGGGAGAAAAGCAAATATAAAAAAGGCTTTTTAAAAAATACACTGGATAGCAACAACGTGGGTAAAGTCTCACAAACCTAATGCTGAGTGAAAGATACCAGACACAAAAATGCACATAACATTCATTACGACTCTATGCCTCTAAGTTCAAAAACAGACAAGCAAGTTATATCATTTTAGAATACAAATGTAAGTGATTACATTTCAAACAGAAGCAAGGAAATGGCAAAAGTAAAGACAGAAGCTATCCAGAGTAGAGGACTGCCGTGTGGGAGGGGCACATGGCAAGGGCAGGGCTTCTGGAATGCTGGTCATTTTTCTTGATCTGGGAGGTGGTTTATCTGAGCGTTCACTTAATAATTATTCTTTAAACTGTACACGTTTTATGCTTCATGTACAAGTCATAATTAAAGAAAAATGTGAAAAACTGAACTGCATGTGAACTTACTATACAAGGTCGGTTCTTTAACAGCACCTCATCACTTTGAAAACCCAGAGTATAGTCAAGAAAATGAGTTGTTTCTGAGTAGTAATGCTCTACCCAGAAAGCAACGACAACTCTGATACTCATTAATCCAACCTGGATGAAAGTAGCTATTTTAGCCTGAAAATAAATTCACTATGATGTTTCCATGGTTTTAAAGGGTTGTGAAGGCTATTTTAAAGCAGGTCTTAATTAATTGCACAATAAGGCCAGTTCGGTAAAGAAGAATAAAACTGCTATCTCCCAACTCCCTAAATTGGGAGGATTCCCTAAGGGAACATGAAGGACAGCCACTGTTAAATATTAACCCAGTCACAGTATGCTGTAATAATTGGACCCTATGTGTAGAGCTTTGAAATGGTATTACTCGCACCAATTCTTAAGGTTCGATATGCCCTGAAATGTTAATACAACAAAACTTTATGAAATGTGAGGCATTGCATGGGACCTGTATGCTTTCAGTTCATCATTGTTACATTATCTCACCCACTTGATGAACTAATCTAGCATTAATTAAGGAGAAGGATTGAAAATGAAGTGGCAACTGACTGTATTAAGTGGCCATGAGCTACATTGCTTCTTAAAGCAAAAACCATTTGTGGCCCAACTGTGACTGTCTTATTTGATTAAACTTTCAGAAAAGTATGTCTATCTCACTCAAAGAGGGTAATGTGCCCAACCTCTAAAGCCTCCTTCCAAGTTGCTCATTTGTAAACACAATTTTACCTGTAACAGTATCTGAAGACCACTACAGAATTCACTTGTATTATCTAGTATGATTTACATTATCTGTTAGATTATTTTACACTTTAGCAGCTATAGTATTTAGCAGTTAATTCAGCAAAGATACTATCTTTTTTGATACATAAAAATGTATAGTTCTATGGATTGCATGGCTGGTGCCATGTTATTAACTTTTAATGAAAGTTCATGTGTTTCTCAAATGCTTTATCAGCACTTCCAAGGGAGGCACTTTTTTTTTTATTCCATGTACAGTTACTTCCTTTGAGCACTAGAGGGCTGGTGGTTATGATTCAGTCCTCATACTAAATAAAATAAGATTTAATTACAATTTAGATTAAGAAATAAGGCACCAGTATCAGAGTTTGACATGCTTTATTTCTTTTATTCTTTTCTACCCTCCATGCTTTCTCTGGCAAATTTGCCATCTTCAGTGTGTGTTCATTATACAGACTGCTCAGTGTAGGTCAATTGATATTATTGTGAAAATCAGATAAAGAAATTCTTACCAATTTTTGATGCATCCTATGATAAAAATGCAATAATAGAATATTTTGAGATAAGCAGAATACTTTCTGAAACACTGATCTGACCAGACTATTTCCCAATTTTTACAATGCCAGTGGCCCCTGCGCAATATTTTGAAAACTTTTAGCACATGAAGACCTCTAAATGGTTAACTGACACAAGTGCAGACTGTGAATTTAAAAATATTCATTCTACTTTTTAGAATAGGAAAAACAATATATTTTAAAATGTATAATAATGATGATGATGACAGCCATTGCTACTATTTTAGGTTTCATCAATGAAAAGGTTTAACTGGTTCACACACTTTCATCAAGATATCTATAGCTGACTTGATGACAAACAGCTTAAGTCGTTGGTCATATTCCACATCTAGCTGGTTTCTTTTCTTAGCATTTTTAAAACTTAGTAGAAAAAAATAGGCCGGGCGCGGTGGCTCAAGCCTGTAATCCCAGCACTTTGGGAGGCCGAGATGGGCGGATCACGAGGTCAGGATATCGAGACCATCCTGGCTAAAACGGTGAAACCCCGTCTCTACTAAAAAATACAAAAAAACTAGCCAGGCGTGGTGGCGGGCACCTGTAGTCCCAGCTACTCGGGAGGCTGAGGCAGGAGAATGGCGTGAACCCGGGAGGCGGAGCTTGCAGCGAGCTGAGATCCGGCCACTGCACTCCAGCCTGGGTGACAGAGCGAGACTCCGTCTCAAAAAAAAAAAAAAAAAAAAGAAAAAGAAAAAAAGAAAAAAATAAATTTTTAAAATTTAACTGTCAAGAATGGCAGCAGAAATGATCTACCCATCAACTAATGATGCGCAAAGTAATGAAATGCAAAAGGTTTTTCAAAACACAATGCATTAAGAGCTAAGTTTCTGGCGTGTAAATATGCTGCCAAGGAAGGCAGAGTAAAATTAAACAATGAGCCCACGTGTCAGGTTGGGGTACTTAGGTGAGTTTAGATTTTTGACTCTATAAGAAAAAAAAAAAATAAAACTTATTTCAAATTTTGAAGGCATAGTAAATGTTATATATAAAATAACTTAATGTTCTAACAGAAAAATTATTCAAGTTAAAGTACAATTAGATCTCAACTTGAATGACAGAACAAAAAGCCCCCAAAAGGCTAATTTGCATTGCCTGAGTCCAGGAAAAACGTACAGTAAACCAGTCAGAGAAAAAAGTCAACATTGAAACAGCTTTCCCGTAGGGTTATACTCAGGTCTAAGACTTAACAACAGGTCTTTAGAAACACACTGCTTGAATGAGCAGGCATATAAATGAATGTATTTAACTCAGTTCCCATTATGGAAACCACTTTCTAATTTTTTTTTCTAAAAATCACATGATGCTTTAAACTGGAAAACCCCTTAAAATACAAGAAAAAAAAAAATCTGTTGAGAATAATGTTTATTTAAATCCCTAACCAATATGCCATTAGAAATTTACCTAGGGGGCTGAACAGTAACTGATTAAGTGAACTAGTTAAACACTAACAAAAACATAAGGGGAAAAAGGATAGGAAGAAATCTCATGCACAGACCTTGAAGTACTGCTTTAGTAATATTATAGCTGCATGAGGGCTCACTAATTGGCAACAGCCTAAGGAAATAAATAAGCACTCAAAGAAATGGGGCAGGGCTATTGGTATATATCACAGGACTTGAAAATAGTCCCGTTAAAAAATGTATTTCAGTTTTACAGGGATATATTGTATTTTTGCAAGGCTGGAACCACATGTATAAAAAATTCAACATCATGCCTAGCACACATCAGCAGATATTCATCCTGTGGTCATTTAAACTTTACTTGCATTCAACAGCAAATACTAAGAGCCTATTATATGCCACTTCTTACTTCCATACCTGCACCCTGCTTCCCTTCTTGTACTGGTTCATCCATTCTAGATCTCCCAGTAAGTCACATAAACTCTTTCACATCCCATTTCACCTATTTGTCTGATAGTACATTACAGCAGAAGCCCTGATAATTACTCAACATTTGTAGGAACTTTCTATCTAGCAACTTGTGCCTTCATTTTGCTTCTATTTTGTTTTCCCACTTAACTAAGTCCAGGGTCAAAAAGCAAATGTTGTTGGAGTAGCCCTCCTATCTAAGTCCTGGATAGTATCTATCCAAGACTACATTATGCTTTAGTATACTCTTAGTCGACCCCTGGGACACTTATTCAGGGCAGCTATTCTGTTGGTATGCATCTATATGCCATACCAGTTTGCTAAATACTGAAATACTTCAGTAGCTACAGATAAATAACCACTTTTTTCCTGAGGACTCTCCTCTCCCACCTCACCCTACCCTAGAAACTCCTGAACTTACCCATGATCCAGCAAATGGAATACCAGGAGGCTCCAGGACACTGCCCCAGTGCTATGTCTGACAGCCAATCTGATTGGGCAGTGCCTGCGTTGTTTTGAATCTCATCCCTGCACTCATTTCATTTAGTGATCCACTGCTTTGGTTCCTGTTTATAGCAAGTTAAAACTTGGAAGGTGTCTAACACGCAGGAAGGACAACAAAGAAGAGACTCTATCCCGACTCTGCTGAGAACTAGGCAATAAAAGGGGTGGTGAAGGCTATGGGAAATGGAACTGCAAGAACCCCAACAAATCTATTATATCGAAATGAAGTTTGAGAGTTATGAGAAAAATACAGGAAGGTTGGGCACGGCAGAAAGGCATAGGGAAAGCTGTGGAGACAAGCATGAATTCAGATTCTAACACCTCCTTCTGACTCTTTATTCCCAGTGGATACAGCTCCATCTTCACTGGGTTGTAGATATTTGCTTGGGGTGTATCTCTTGTAGCCCTCTTATTCCCAGCATCTGCTCAAATCTGGAAGTTCCTGACTCAACTCACTTTCATGGCCAGTGGAACCAGGGTGCTAATTGACAGAGTTATCAAAGTAACCAAAACAGCATGAGGACTTTGGCTTGGTATCTGCAGGCTCCCACTGGACTAAGATGCCACAGAAAGCAATGTAGCAATGAAGTAAAGGGGCTAGATTTGACAAAATTGCTGAGAGGGCTCTCCACAAAAAGTAAACAGTGCCCTACTCCCTTACTTATTCTTCATTCCTTCCTTCTCAATTGTACACATTTATGGGACTGTCAAGAGAATGGGGAATGTCATGGGTAGGGAGACACTGCCCTAAAATGCCTATTACATACCACAGTGTTGGGAAATCCTTTGGGTAGCATGATCCTGCCTAATAACTTCTAATTATTGTTTAGAACTGGAATTCTCCAGTTCTGTCCTAAGTCTACATTGGTTTCTATCAATTTCCAAAAGGAAACTGGGCACACGAGACTAGCAATTATTCTTTAGTGGCGGGGGAGGGGGGGTGGAATTTCAAGAGAGAAAAATACCAATCGTGAAATTCTCCTTGGATTCATAGGAATTGTGTGATGTCATGGACAGAAAAATAAGTTTCAAAAAAGCATATATATATCTCATGTGGGAATTACCCTTAAAGACACAGTTGCACCCATGCACACCAGTGTATGTGTGTTATTCATTGCAGCACTGTTTGTAGTAGCAAAAACCCAGAAACAATAAAATTATCTACTAATAGTGAAATAGTGCAAGGAAAGAAGTAGACTGGTGTGTAGTGAAATAGAAATGTATTCCAGACATATTATGTGAAAAAAAGCAAGTCACGAAATAAGAAGAATATGTCTTTTTTTATTTTTTTATTTTTTTAATGTGTGTCTGTATATGTGACTGGATAGAGAAAGAACTGGAAGGATCATACTGAATTCTTTTCGGTGGTTGTCTCTGGAGTGGGAAGAACAGGGGAGACTTTCACATTTTAAAAACCTGTGTATTGTTTGAATCTTTTATAGTGAGATATATTTATGAGTTATATAAGTGATTTTGAAAAGAAAAAATACTAGCAATGCAACTGGAAGAGTAGAGACAGGACACTGCAAGGAGCAGACCTATGTTCTGGAAGGCAGATTACTGGGATACTTGTGGACAAAGCAGGTGATAGTTTCTGGTGAACACCAAGAGGGAAAGCCCTGAGAGGAAGGCGGCTTATTCAGTTTTTAAACAAGAACAAAGTGTGATCAGACCTATTATCCTGCAGTGAGAAGATATGGATTCCAATCCTAGCTCCATAACTCACTAGTTGTGTCACCTCGGGCAACTGCCTTACTCTCTGTGAGTTTACAGGTTTGCCATCTGTAACATGAAGTGATATTAGCAAGTATAATGTTGAGGTCCCTTCCAAATTCATACTCTATCATTTAAGAGTTGATTTTTTGTTTGGTCACTCATATATTGGATTGAATGACTTCTGAGAGGCCCTTATCTTTAAGGAATTCCAAATGATATTTTGATTGCATAGCTAACTGAGAATGCTCTACTGGCAAGATCATAAAATGGTGCTACCAATCATTAGAAAAGAAAGGTAAGACTCAGCTCATCAGCAAGGTACAGGACTAACTAGTATCTCACTGAGACTCAACATTTCTGGCATATGGTTAACTACACAGAGCTATACCCATATGGCTACAGTATCTCTGGATTACCTGGTAGCCTCAGATCTTAGAAACATATGGCGCATACCCCCTGAGGCATTACAGCAACCCCTTCCTCTACCATGTGTCATAAATTGGAACAAAGTGGAGCCAAAAAATATATTTCCTTCAAGAAGGGACCAAAGTGGTTTTATCAAATGAAAATGGGGAACCTCTGGATTCAGCTCCTGCAAGCAAAGAGCTTAGAAGTTATTACTCTCATCCTTACAACAACAAAAGTTTGGATAAACCAAAAAAAAAAATCAATGATCTTCCTTGGACCCATTGGAGAACTGAGGTTGCAGAGGAAACTGCCACCCCAAAATCTGAAGAGACAAGCTTATTCAAAGAGACACACCTGAGATCTGCTTACCTGGAGTAGAAATGGCTGGAGCTGGTAGAAACACAAATGGCAACTTGAACAAGCTGCTGAAGGCTGAGTGTGGACTAGTGTGAGTACAAAAAACTCCTGGGGACCACAGTCTTAGCGGAGCTCCTACACCAAAGCTCTACCTCCAGGAATCCCACCAAGTTCTCACAGTGAAGATCTAAGAATCCCTCCTGGCTCTGACAAGGGGAGGGAAAGAGGTATCATTGTGAAATTTGCCAGAGATTTCTCCGTAACAAAGGCCTCAGGGGAAAATACTTTGCCTGAGCCTTATCCTGGTTGGGAGAAGGACATTCCTCCCACTCCCACCCCCTCTAGCCTTCTTATCTCACCTAAAGCAGGGGAATATACTCAACAGGGTGCAGGGCTTCAAGTAAACACATTGGGAATGTTGCAGTCAAAGAAGAGAGTAGAGGGCAGGGAGGACAAAAAGCTATACTACTGGAGAAAAATGTATGAAGGTCATAGCCACAAAACACAGTTCCATCAAACAGTGATGTTTAATCAGAGCATTATAAAATTACCACCTCCCCCATACTTCACCACCACTTCAACAGGGCTCAAGTATACTAACAGTGGATCACAGTTGAAAGAGCTGCAAGACACAGACTCTCTAGAGGAATTGTCCTCAGGGAAACTCACAATCAAGAGGAGAGACAAAAACAAGGACACTAGAGGAATTTGAAGCCTCTGGTGCCTAGTTACACCAAACATGAAATACAGCCCTTGGGACTTGTCCTAGCCAGTTTCCTGTAAATCCCAACACAATGGAATTGAACTATTAATAGGAGCGAAAAACAGAAAAATAGCTGGAAAATCCTCAAATACCTGAAAATTAAACAACACATTTCCAAATAACCTGTAAGTCAAAAAATTCTCAAGACAAATTTTAAAATATTTTGAAATAAATGAAAATATAACATATGTGAGACATAACATTGAGGGATGCAGCAAAAGCAGTGCTTAGAGGGAAATTCATAGGATTAAATGTATATATTAGAAAAGAAGATCTAAAATCAATAAACTAAGCTTCCATCTTAGGGAACTAGGAGAAGAAGAGAACAATATAAGCCTAAAGCAAACCAAAGACAATAAGAAATTTAGAACAGAAATCAATAAAGTTGAAAAAAATAGAGAAAAATCAACAAAAGCAGGTTCTTTGGAAGGATCAACAATTGATAGACTACTATCCAAGCTAACCAAGAAAAAAAAAGAGTGGAGACACAAATTACCATATCAGAAATGAAGAAGAGGTCATGACTCCTGATCTCTCAGACATTAAAAGGATAATAAAGAAATACTATGAACACAAATTTACTAAGAAGTGAAATGGACCAACTACTTGAAAGACACAAACTACCACAACTTACACAGGAGAAACAGAACATCTGAATAGCCCCATATCTATTATTATCATCTTTTTCACGGATTAACTGAATATAATTGACATTTATCAACTTCTTCATCCAACAACAGCAGAATACACAGTCTTCTCAAGTGTACACATATTTTCTAAGATAGATCACATCCTGGCCCACAAAACACACTTAAAAAAAATTAAAAGATTAGAAATCATACAAAGTTTGCTCTCTTAACAAACTGGAATTAAACTGGAGATAAATAACAAAGAGAGCTAGAAATCCCAAAATACACAAAGCTTAAACAACCCACTTCTATTTTTTCTCCACCTCTATGAAGGTATAACTGACAAACAGAAACTGTATACATAGTTAAGGTGTACATGTTTTTATATATGTATACATTGTAATTATTAAATCAAACTAAATAACACATTCATTATCTCACATGCTTATTTTTTGTGGTGAGAACATTTAAAATACATTCGCTTAGCAATTTTCAGGCATACAATACCTTATTATTAACTATCATCATTGTGCTGTAAAATAAACCTGCAAAACTTAAATGTATTCACTATTATTATTTTTGAATCAAAAATTAATAACCTTACCAAAAAAAAGCACCAGGCCCACATGGTTTCACTGGTAAGTTCTACCAAACATTTAAGGATAAAATGATACCAATTTTCCCCAATCTCTTCTAGAAAATAGTAGCAGAGAGAACACTTCATAAGTTACTCTATGAGGCCACTATATGAAAACCAAATAGAAACATTACAAGAAAGGAAAACTACAGATTAATACCTTTCATGAACATAGATGTAAAAATCCTTTTAAAATATTAGAAAATTGAATTCAACATTGCATAATATCAATTAACTCCAACCAAGTGGAATCCCAACCAAGTGGAATTTATTCCAGGTATGCAAAGCTGGAGCAACATTTCAAAAATCAATGTAATCTACCATAACAATAGGTTAAAGAAGAAAAGTCATATATCAATCGACAACAAAAAAGCATTTGACATAATTCATAATTCAACATCCATTCATGATTAACTCTCAGCAGAGTAGGAATAAAGTATAATTTCCTCAACTTAATAAAGAACATCTACCAAAAAAAAGCCCTGCAGCTAATATAACACTTAATAGTGAGAAACTAGACTCTTTTCCCCTAAAAGCAGGAAGAAGGCAAGGATGTCTTCTCTTACCATTCATTTATTCAACACCTTAGCTAGTAAAGTAAGACAACAAAAGGTAATAAAAATTATACAGGTTAGAAACAGAGAAATAAAACTGTCTTTATTTGCAGATGACATAACTGTCTATGCAGAAAATCCCAAAGAATCCTAAAGAAATCCTGAAGGGGAAAAAACCCAACTTATTAGAACTAATAAAGACAACATAGTTACTTGGGAGGCTGAGGCAGGAGAATGGCATGAACCCGGGAGGTGGAGCTTGTAGTGAGCTGAGATCGCGCCACTGCACTACAGACTGGGCACAGAGTGAGACTCCGTCTCAAAAAAAAAAAAAAAAAAAAAGACAACATAGTAAGACTGCAGGATATAAACTCAATATACAAAAGTCAATTGCTCTCCTTATACCAGTAATGAACTAGAATTGCACATTTTAAAAAGCAATACTATTTACAGTAGCCCCCCCCACTCCAAATTAAATACTTAGAGGTCAAAATCTAAGAAAATATACACAAGATCTATATGCAGAAAACTACAAAATACTGATTAAAGAAATTAAAGATCTGAATAAATAGTCTATGTTCATGGGATGTAAAACTCAGTATTATTGAGATTTCAATTCTTCCCAGTTTGATCTATATATTCAACACAATCCCAACAGAAACCCAAGCAAGTCATTTTGCAGCTACAATAAACTGATTCTAAAGCTTCTGTGGAAAAGCAAAACATCTAGAATATCCAACACAATACTGAAGCTGAACAGTTGGAAGACTCACACTACCTCATTTCAAGATTTACCATAAAGCCATAGTAATCAGGACAGCATGGTATTGCCAAAAGATGCACAGATGAAGAGAACAGAATAGAGAGCCCCAAAATAGACCCACACAAATACAGTCAACTGATCTTTAAAGAAGGTGCAAAGGCAAATCAGTGGAGAAAGGACAGTGTTTTTAACAACCAGTGCTGCAATGACTAGGCATAAGTATGTTAAAAAGATAATCTAAACAAAGACTTTCCTCCTTTTATAAAAATTAACACAAAATGTACCATTGACCTAAATGTAAAATGCAAGACTATAAAACTTCTGGAAGACAACACAGGAGAAAATCTACATGATTTTGGATTCAGTGATGACTTTTTATATACAATACAAATAGCATGATCCAGGAAAGAAAAAAATTAATGTTAGACTACATTAAAATTAAAAATTTCGGTTTGCAAAAGCTACTGTAAAGAGAATAAAAAGACAAGCCACGGCCAGGCACAGTGGCTCACACCTGTAATCTCAGCACTTTGGGAGGTTGAGGCGGGCAGGTCACGAGGTCAGGAGATGGAGACCATCCTGGCTAACATGGTGAAACCCCGTCTCTACTAAAATACAAAAAATTAACCAGGCATGGTGGCAGGCGCCTGTAGTTCCAGCTACTCGGGAGGCTGAGGCAGGAGAATGGCGTGAACCCAGGAAGCAGAGCTTGCAGTGAGCCGAGCGAGATCGCGCCACTGCACTCCCGCCTGGGCGACAGAGCGAGGCTCCATCTCCAAAAAAAAAAAAAAAAGAAAGCCAAGAAGACAAGCCACAGACTAGGATAAGACATTTACAAAACATATATCTGATAAAGGACTGGTATCCAAAATACAAATAACTCAAACTCTAAAAAAAAAAATCCCAAATTAAAAATGGGCAAAAAACCCAAACCTCACCAAAGAAAGATGTACATATGGCAAACAGCATGTGAAAACATGCTCAACATCATTTGTCATTAGAGAAACGCAAATTAAAGCAATGAGATACTACTACATACCTATTAGAATGGCTAAAATCCAAAACACTGACAATACCAAGGATTCAAACTAACAGCAACTCTCATTCATAGCTGGTAGGAATGCAAAATGGTATAGCCACTTTGGCATTTTGGCAGACATTTTGGGGGCACTTTTTTTTATGAAACAAAACAAAACAAAACATAGTCTTACCATATGATCCAACAATCGCACCCCTAAATACTTACTTACTTGATTTGAAAATTTATATCCACATAAAAACCTGCACACAGATGTTTGCAGCAACTTCATTCATAATTGCCCCCAACAGTAAGCAACCAAGATGTCCTTCAGTAGGTGAATGGATAAACAAACAGTAGTATATACAGACAATGGAATACTATTCAGCAATAAGAAGGAATGAGCAATAAATCCACACAAAGACATGGATGAATCTTAAATGCATATTGGTAAGTGAAAGAAGCTAGTCCAAAAAGGTTATATTCTGTATGATTCATTTTACATGATATTATGGGAAAGGCAAATTTATGGAGACAATAAACAGGTCAGTGGTTGCCACGGACTCAGGGGACTTGTTCAGGCAGTGAAACTATTCTACATGATACTGTAATAGTGGATACACTATATATTTATCAAAACTTATAGAACTTCACAGTAGAAAGAATGAACCTAATGTATGCAAATAAAAAAAAAATCATTTAGAAGATTGAAGATCCCAGGATAGAATGCAGCATGTGAGAAAAGAATTTAATTGCATCACAAATTTATAAAACAGCCTCAATGAAAGGGATAAAGGGGAAAAATGTAGACCCAGGTAACTGTGAAAATGAATAAAATTTGTAACACTAAAGCAAAAGGAATGATGCATAAACACTGCACTCTTGATAAAGTTGTTTCTTATGGAGGGTATGGGTTAACAATTCTGAAACCACTATACATGTACAGTCATGCATTACTTAATGATGGGGATACATTCTGAGAAATGTGTTGTTAGGTAATTTCATCATCGTGCAAACATCATAGAGTGTACTTACATAAACCTAGATGGTCTAGCCTACTACACACCTAGACTGTATGGTATAGCCTATTGCTCCTAGGCTACAAACCTGTATAGCATGTTACTGTACTGAATACTGTAGTCAACTGTAACATAATGGTAAGTATGTGTCTAAACATAGAAAAAGTACAGTAAAAATTTGGTACTATTTATACCACAAACTATTAAAATGTGGTATCATATATGCAGACTGTAGTTGACCAAAATGTCATTATGCAGCATGTGACTATATACCAGAAGTAAACAGTTAAGTAACAGATGGTGAGTGGTAGGAACCAGGTTTCTCACTGTTCGGAGGTTATAGACAAGCAAAGGGAGGAGGCTAGAGTGATCCATGTGGTAATAGATTAGAATTAGAGACATGAGTATGATCTCATGTTTGGTTTACTGTAGATACAGGTGGTTACATATATATATATTCATAGATATGTGTGTATGTGTGTATATATGTATGGGTCAGTATACACATATTTCCTTACTGCATTGGCTAACAGGGCCTAGAAGCAACAAATGCCATCAGCAGAAAGGAGCATACCTAGTATCCATATCATGGTTTCTAATACCATTCTCCAATAAAAGGAACCAGGGTTCCTTGGAGAAATGGCTGATTCTAGCACTGGGGGAGGAAATACATAATATGAGCCTAGAGCATGCTGTAATGCCAAAAAATAAGGATATGCTCAAAAAAGACCCCACAATGATAGGAGTTTGTCACAATGATAGGAGTTTGTCAAAGGGAAATGGAGCCAATTGAAAGAGTTCCCCATAGCCAAAGTTGGAACAATTTGAGCAACAAAACTTAGTAATGGATTATAACTCAAAGTACAAGATAAATAAGTCCATACTGATATAAATGATTTAATAGATAAATAAATGGGAGAGAAAAGACAAATCTCCCATGTAAAACAATTCCAAATAATTTCTGTAGATATTTCACCCTCATGGAGGTGAAACCTAACTTCCTAGTCCTATGTGTGATCTAAACCAGGGGGTCCCCAACCCCGGGGCCATGGACTGATACCAGTCTGTGGCCTGTAAGGAACCAGTCCGTGTAGCAGGAGGTGAGCAGAGGGTGAGCAAGCATTACTGTCTGAGCTCCACCTCCTGTCAGATCAGTGGCGGCATTACATTCTCAGAGGAGCACGAACCCTATTTGTGAACTGTGCATGCGAGGGATCTAGGTTGCGCACTCCTTATGAGAATCTAACTAATGCCTGATGATCTGAGGTGGAACAGTTTCATCTCAAAATCATCCTCACCCCCCACCACCGGTTTCGTTGAAAATGAAGTTGTCTTCCATGAAACTGGTCCCTGTCCCTGGTGACAAAAATGTTGGGGACCGCTGGTCTACACAGTGACTTCCTTCCAAAGAGTACAGTATGGAAAGAGGAAAAAATAGCTTTACAGTGGATAAACCTGGCAAACATTACACCTCAGCCAGGTGATCAAGGTCAACATCAACAGTGATAAGTCATATTGATGGTATGTGCTCCTTACATAATGAGAAAGACACTTCACCTCTGTGGTCTTCCTCTCCAAAATTCTATTGTAATCATGAGAAAAGCATCAGATAAATCCCAGTTGAGAGACATTCTACAAAATACCTGACCAGTACTCTTCAAAACTGTTAAGGTCATCAAAAACAAGGAAAGTCTGAGAAACTGTCACAGCCAAGAGGAACCCTTAGCTCCTTAGAGACATGATGAATATGTAATATAGTATCCCGGATGAGACATTTAGGTAAAAACTAAGTAAATCTGAAGAAATTATGTACTTTAGCTAATAAAAAAAAAGTAAGCGGGGGAAAAATTAGAGGATATCAATTCTAAAATTTGGCCGTTTTCCTAATTAAGTAACCTAAATGAACCCTTTAAAGCCTGTGGACATCATCATAGGTTTCATTTTAAAGATTCAGCATATTAAACTGATGTGGTTTATAGCCCTGCAGAGCTTTCCATATGGGCCACTTTTTTTTAAGTTCAAAAGGCAGCATTAATGTTTGCCACTCTTCCAGGCTAAGTGTTTAGGGAAGTTCAAGTGTTATTAAGAATGATAAATTTCAAAATACCTTTTCTTTTCGTTCCCACACAATCCACACAGTTGCTCTAGTCAGACAGCTTGAGGGAAGCCTAACTGAAGTGATGATAGTAGATTTCTCCATGAGTTGGAACCCAAGATATTTTACTTTGTTTTCAGTTTCTCTCTGGAGGAAAACTATGACATATTTTTGTAGTGTGGCAAAACAGATAAAAATGTTTCGCAATTTACTTCGTAAATTTCAAGTACCCTCGGGTTTTTTATTCTATCATATTTCAGTATTAAGATTTTTTTTCCTCTCCTGGATTTTGGTAGGTTATGTTGAAATTCAGCAGGCGGTATGGGGAACCCAATAATATGCTTAGGCTTTGAAGTCATCCCTGACTCTTTTCTATTTTATTTCCCATATCTAATTGGTCCTATCAGTTCCCCCTCTGAAATTTGTCCAGAACTTATTTCTTCCTCTACATTCCTGCTGTCTTCATTCAGGCCTTTTGATCTTTTGCCTAGATTATAAAAAAACAAGTTTCACTCACTGGTCTTCCCGTCTCCAACCTACACTACTCAAGCCACCCTCCACACTGCCAAAAATTCTCTAAAACTCAAATGTGATCATATCATTCCTCTGCTTTTAAGTCATTTGATGGTGCTTTGGTTACAAATGAGGTCAAAAAGTGTACACAATCTGGACCCCACCTAGATTTCTAACTAGATCTCCTCCTACCCTAGCCCCTGCAGTCTTCCTTCTTGCTCCAACTGCCACCATCCTTCCCACCCCAGGGGCCTTAGACCTCAAATATGCAGACTCTGTTTCTTGAATATAAAAGGCTCTCTCATGCTGCTGGACCTTTACCTGTGTTACTCTCCTTGCCAGGAATGTCTCCTCATTCAACAGTTAGGGAGTAGCAAGGCACACTAGGTAGAAAGACAGGGAGGTGAGGAAAAAAAGGGAATCAAAGAGCATTACTAAAACAGCACAGTGCTAGGCTCATATCTGGGTGTTCCATAAGTATCAAATGAATAAGTGAATGAATGAATGAATGCACTGCTGACCATAGGTGCAGGCTGCAGAGGCAGGGAAGTGAGAACAGATGGACTATGAGAACAGTCCTCCGTGTTTTTCTGTTACTCAAACTCTTTTTCTATTCCCTCCACCTTCTTTCAGATCTCCATGTTTATGTTTCTTCTAATTTACAGACTACTATAACACTACCTCAGATGCATTTAACCATGCTATGCATAATTTATTTATTCATTCCTCATAAATCAAGCCCTCTAGCCATCTGGAAAACAAGAACCACTTTTATTGCCTTTCAAGCCCCTTCTCGCTAATCTTTTTAGTGCGTGCTATTGTGCCTGGTACAAAATGTAGTATTTTATGCAGTTTCACCTCTGAATATCAAGGACATTGTGACCTTTTTGTTGTTGTTTTCTTTATTAGGAAATCCCATGTGAAAACATTAAATAAAGTAAGAGCAATTAGAAAGCAAAGCAAGAAAGTTATATCACTACAGAGTGGGCTATAAGTGGGCTGCTTTTCATGTGTGTTTCATGAAAAGTAGCCTCATTATTTTACGGTTAGACCTTGTAAACTAGAAGCAGTAGTTCTCCTGTAAAGGCTAATGAAAAGTGATGAAGGACTATTCACGTGAAAACACATTCTATAGTCATAGGTAATGTCAAAATCTCATTCTGCTTCAGTTTTCTAGTCTATGAAATGAGAATAATACATAGTCACTTGCCGCAATCATCTACTGAGAGCAACATGAACACACAAAGTACTTTGCAGTTATAGATGATGGATACCATTTTCTATTAGAAGTAACAATGATTAGCCACTCTGGTTTAACCAGAAGGCTTTAAGTAGAGGTAGCCAATGTAAGTTCATGAATCCCCCTAACTGACCACTTCACTAAAGTCGGTGATTGGTATAACTGATTCAGGATGGTTATGACTACACATAAGCGGAAGCAATATGCTAACACAGTTCTCTTTTGTAGAAGTAGGCAGATGACTACCAAATACTATACCATCAGTACCTTTCCTTTATGACCTTTAAATTCAGGGGCCCTCTCCTACTGTCACTTTCCTGACATATCTTCCCCAAGGCAAATTCCTTGTTATTCTTTTTAACCTGTGGCTTTTATACTGGTATGTTCACCCCAAATTAGTCACCTCCTCAGAGAAACCTTCCCTGACCTTCCTAACTAAAGTGTCATTCCCCAGTTATAATCTATTGTTATTCAGTTTATTTCCATCCTAGTACTCATCATGATAGGTAATTAACTAAGTAACCTTTTTACTCGTTTACTGCCCTCCCCACCTAGATCTAAGTTCTAGGTCAATATTTGTCTTAATCCCACCACTGTATCCCCAGTGCCTAGAATAGTGCCTGGTTCACAGCAGGTGCTCTAAAACTATTTGTTGAATGAATTGATGAAGGAGTTTCATCCTTACAGTGACAATAAGGTTAATTCAAACTTATTAGCATGACATTCAAGGCCCTGACTGTAAGATTCTCTGAGCTGGCCGCACTATGGTCAAGCCATTGTGACATTCCCCCACCCTTGTGATAACATACTTTGTGATATTCCCCATCCTTGTGAATGTACTTTGTAACATCCTCCCCACCCTTGAGAATGTACTTTGTAACATCCATCCCCTGCCCGCAAAAAAATTGCTCCTGACTCCACTGCCTATCCGAAACCTGTAAGAACCAATGATAATCCCACCACCCTTCGCTGACTCCTTTCTCAGACTCAGTCCACTTGCACCCAAGTGAATAAACAGCCTTGTTGCTCACACTAAGCCTGCTCAAGTGGTCTCTTATACGGATGCGCGTAACACCAACTAAGCTATCCGGACTTATATTCTGCCTTTTTATACCTCCATAGATTCTGCCTGTTGATATCTCTGTAAAAACATACTTTCTGCCTGAAGCATTCTTCCTACCAAATAACTAATCTTTCAAGACCTCACTCCAAAACACCTTCTCTATGAAATCTCCAGTCCTTCGCAGACACATCCACACATGAAATGCTTATTCTGCTAAATTCCTATAAGAGCTATAGAACTTATAATACAGGGTTTTAGCAATAATAATAAAATAATGATACTGAACATGTTATTGAGTACTTAACTCTAGGCCAGGTATAGTTATAAGCACTATATATGTATTGTCTCATTTAATCCTGAAAATAACTCTAAGGGGTAGGAACTCTCATAAGTATTTATGTGGCTATTTAGCTAGCTATAATCAACTTCATGAAGGCAGGGATGGTATCTTCAAGCCTTGCTAATTCCCAGAGCTCAGCAAAGTGTCTACAATGTCATATGTACTTAATATGAGTTTGCTAAATAATGAATTTGACAGCAGTTCCTTGTCCTCTGTCTACTTTGACAATGGTAACCCCAGTTAAAGAACCAGACAGAGTTTTAAAGTAACTATACAAATGTAATCTTAAAGTGATACTGTCCTTTCTAAGTACAATAAGGAATTCAGAAGTCATAAAGGAAAGGGGCAATATACATGGCTATATAAACATTTTAAATATCTGTAAATTTAAAAAAACAAAGTTAAAAGAGACAAACTAGAAGTGGATAAAATATATTAAACTGACATCAGACAAAAGAGTAATAATAGTATATGAAGGACTCTGATAAAGAAATAAGAATAATCAGCCCATTAGAAAAATAGGAACATCACATGAACAGGAAACTTCCAGAGAAAGAAATCGAAATGGTGTGTAAACATATAAAAATATGCTCAACCTCATTAAGTAAAAAAATGAAAATTAAAATGCTGAGATCTATTTATCCTATCATATTGTAAAGATAAAAAAGAATGGTAATGTCAGCACTGGTAACTTTGTGGGGAAACAGGCACTTTCATACACTCGTGACAAAAATGCTCTCATATGCTTAGAAGAGATGGATACAAGGTTGTTCGTTGCAGCATTGTTTGTAACAGCAAAAGATCAGAAACAACTGAAATGTGCATCAACAGAAGCTTGGTTAAATAAACCATGGCACAAACATACCATGAAACTATATGCAGCCATTGAAAATATGTAACTAGGTAACCAGATAACCAAGGAGGGGGATTTTAATTTTACAAATGTATTCCAGTTAATAAAAAAATCCAGTTATAGAAAGAGGAAAGGATTTCAACATACACTTCATCAGACAGTATATAAGGTGGGCAGATATGCACATGAAATGCTATTCAACATCATTAGCCATTAAGGAAATTAAATTGAGACAATGATGAGATAACACTACCTACGTATTATAATAGGATGGCCAAAATACCAAGTGCTGTTAAGGATGCAGAGCAAGTAGGACTCTCATACATAGCTAGTTCAGATGCAAAATGGTACAGGCACTCTGGAAAATGGTTTGTCAGTTTCTTATAAAGTTAAACATATTTACTATATGACTAAGTGATCCTACTCCTGGGTATACTACTGAGCAAGAAAAAGAAATGAACAACTTAGATAAATCTCCAAGGCACTAATCTGAGTGAAAGCAGTCTCAAGAAGTGACATACTATGTGATTCCATGTATATGATATCATTGAAAAGAAAAAAAACTATAAGGACAGAGGAAAGATCACTGGTACCAGAGGTTAGGGAGGAAGGAGGTCTGACTGCAAAGGAGTGGCAAGAGGGAATTCTCTAGGGAGCTGAATTGTTCTGTATCCTGTCAGTGGTGGTAGTTACAATAATCTAGCCATGTGTTAAAAACTCACAGGACTATGTGTCAGAAAATAAATGAATTTTATTGTACATAAATTTAAAAAAATTAAGATAAATTTATCATCACCAATAATGATACCTCCTACTTCTCGGTCTAAGGGAGGAACATCATCTCTCATGGAGAAATCCATAGCGGTCGCTGGAATGTCCATCAGGTCTTCATCACTGGAGCTGTTCTGGAAGCTACTAAAACTCCCCTGCTGAAAGCCTCTGTTATCCATGGCACCTGTGCAGAAAGAAAAATAGGAGGCTTATAACAATTATCTTCAAGTTCCTTACATGTAATGTTTGCCATCTGAACCATTTTGAAGTATACAATTCAGTAGTATTGAGTACACTTACAATGTGCAACCATCACCACTATCCATTTCCAGAACTATTTCATCCTCCCAAACAGAAACTCTGTACCCAACAAATAGTAACTCCCCATCCCCCAGGCCCTGGTAACCTCTATTATACTTCTTGTCTCTATAGATTTGCTAATTCTGGATATTTCATATAAATGAAATCACACAATATGTGACACTTTGTGTCGGGTTTCTTTCACTTAGCATAATATTTTCAATATCCATCCATGTTACAGCATGTATCAGCACTTCATTAATTTTTATGGCTGAATATTATTTCACTGTATGGATAGACCACATTTTATCTATTCATCAGTTGATGGACATCTGGGTAATCTTCACCTTTCACCTTTTGGGTTGGGACTTAGTCTTATGTCTTCTTTCATGCTATATAAACTAAATATATTCAGTTATCCTCTAGATATAATGTACCTCTAGCATTACCATGTAGTTGATGGCAATATTTGAGAATCATTCAAATGAGTATAAAACCAAATGAGGGCACATGTACAAATGTAACGGTAGTTCACAAGTAATCAACTGAAATAAAAACTAGACATCAGTATTGAGAAACGTGCTGGCCATTTGGGAATGGGAAAAAAAAAACATTATCTTATTCCTCTGACTCTCCCAGATGTCTTAATACAGTGTACATGCACAGAAATACTAGATGACTGACATGGGGAAAAGAAACATAGTGTGCCATTCAATGCTGTTCTTAAGAATTCAATATTAAAGATGAAAAATGTTCTGCATCCCAAGTGTAATTTTTTCAGATTATAAATTTTACTTAAAAATATTAGTATACTGATTTATTTAGTTTTTAAAAGCATTATGGCCAACTTTACGTAGGTCCACCCTCCCTATTTTTTAAAGGAAATCTTAGTCAAAAATCATAGCCAGCAAAGTTCTATTACACAAATATTATTTGTTTTAAACTTTCCAACTCTTTTAAGAAACTTCTTGTCCTAGGTTGTCAGAACTAAGTGTGATAAATGTGGTAAAAAACCAAATAGGATAAATTAAGTAAGAGGCCTAAAAAGTAGGCCTTAAATATTCAGCAAAAAGGAGAAAGAACCAACATTTACCAGGTACTTGTCAATTTCTAGGCACTGGGCTATGTGGTTAAAATGAATTATTTCCTTTAATGTTTCCTACATTCCTATGCTATGGCATTATCACTCCTAGTGCAGATAAAGAAACTGAAAGCTGCAAAAGGCTAACTTGCCCAGTTAGTGTTGTTGTTTTTTTAAAGTTAAGGTCCAAATCATGTGTTCAATTTCACAATACCTCATTTGTGATAAAGAGACCAGCTTGACTGAAGTGTGAGTGACATTTATGAACACCTACTATGTATGAATCATCGTGGGATAGTGGGTCAGATACAAAAGTGATGCTGGATAGGCCAGATGAGATGAAGACTGAGAGGCAAAGACTTGGGAGTTAACAACATCAAGGTGATGATTAAAACCAAGAAAACAGATACCCCAAGGGAAATTTCCTGTATAAATGTTTGAGGTGATAGATATGCTAATTACTTTGATTTGATCATTACACAAAGTATACATGTATTGAAACATCACACTGTACCCCATAAATATGTACAATTACATATCAATTTAAAATAAAATTAAAAAAGAAATGCAATCTCAATGTTCTTCTTTAGCATGCGCAAGTAACTTGAAATCTGTGCAAATGTGAACTAAATAATAGGTTATACTGGAACACTACCATGCATACATGATGATATATGGTCAGGTAGGGAAGGATACAAAGTTACCCCAACGTACTAATAATGTACAAAATTATTGGCCATAAAACCATTTCCTCAGCTACAAAAGCTAACCTTGATGTGTGGATCAAATGGGTGCTGGGATACTAAGAAGCCATGTTTTATAGTCTCAGCCAAGCTCCCTTGCTGCTCACCAATCCAAACTTGCTGGACTTTTCTGCCCTTCATTATCCTGCTTTCTTCAATCCCTTTCTCCTGAGAGGACTCTCTCAGTAAAGGACTCACACCAAATCCTGTCTCTGCTTCTGCTTCTAGGGAACCAGGCCTAATACAGGATTGTTAGCAGGTTTTTCCTATTGCCAACAACACACGAGAAATTGATTCCGTCTGTCTTCTCGCCTGTCATTCAGGAAGAAGTGCCTTTACTTTTTATTTAAGAAAAAAAAATCAGCTGGATGCGGTGGCTCACACCTGTAATCCCAGCACTTTGGGAGGCCGAGGTGGGCGGATCACCTGAGGTCAGGAGTTCGAGACCAGCTTGACTAACATGGTGAAACTCTGCCTCTACTAAAAATACAAAAATTAGCCAGGCGTGGTGGTGTGTGCCTGTAATCCCAGCTACTCATGAGGCTGAGGCAGGAGAATCACTTGAAGCCAGGAGGCGGAGGCTGCAGTGAGCCGAGACTGTGCCACTGCACTGCAGCCTGGGTGACAGAGTGAGATTCCGTCTCAAAAAAGAAAAAACGCCAGGTGCGGTGGCTCACGCCTGTAATCCCAACACTTTGGGAGGCCAAGGCGGGTGGATCACGAGGTCAGGAGATCGGGACCATCCTGGCTAACACAGTGAAACCCCATCTCTACTAAAAATACAAAAAATTAGCTGGGCGTGGTGGCGGGCGCCTGTAGTCCCAGCTACCCGGGAGGCTGAGGCAGGAGAATGGTGTGAACCCGGGACGCGGAGCTTGCAGTGAGTGGAGATGGCACCACTGCACTCCAGCCTGGGCGACAGAGTGAGACTCTATCAGAAAAGAAAAAGAAAAAGAAAAGAAAGAAAAGAAAAGGAAGAGAAAAGAGAAGAAAAGAAAAGAAGAGAAAATTTCATTCTGTGTTGATGTTGGTCAGATGAAGAGTGCATCCAAAGCATCTTTACTTGGGCCTTTGGGCACATGTTGGCTCATATAAGTTTATTTTCTTTTTTAATGATGAAACTATTTTGTCTGCCTTACAAATAACTGTACCTTATAGTGAATATTGCAACACACAACATGTATAAGATCAGCAAACATTGTTGGGTAATATTTAAACAACATTTGGATCTCCTAAGCAAGGTTAAACAACACCACACAGAATCACATAACAAAACTGCCAATATAAGGGCCTGTTTCACTTCTGAAGCTTGTTATTTCTTGGAACACCACTCATAGGATCTATATAAAGTATACTATGCATATAGACATATTACTATTTATCTTTTGTGTGTGTGTGTTTGTTTTTTTTTTTTTTTTTTTTGGTTTGTTTTTGAGACAGGATCTTGCTCTGTCACCCAGGCTGGAGTGTGGTGGTGCCACTACTGCTCACTGCAGCTTTGGCCTCCCAGGCTCAAGCAATCCTGCCACCTCAGCGTCCCAAGTAGCTAGGACTACAGGTGTGTGTCACTGTGCCCAGTTAATTTTTTGTTTTGTTTTGTTTGTTTTTGCAGAGATAGGGTCTCACTATTTTGGCCAGGCTGGTCTTGAACTCCTGGACTCAAGCAATCCTCCCACCTCAGCCTCCCAAAGTGTAGGGATTACAGGCGTAAGCCACTGCACCCTACCTACTATTTATCTCATTGAAAGAATGACTCACTGTTAGCAGCAGACAGGACCATGGACATAAACATACAACATGTAACAGCTATAACTAAGGGTAACTAATTAAATCATGACTTTCTTTTTTATAAGCCCCTGGACCTCTTCCTGGAAATGTTGACCTCAACCTTTGACTCTATGCATCAATATTTACTGTTCTTGCTTTGAACGTAACATCAGCAGCTTCCTTCAAACCAGTAACATTTCTATGTTGATTGCTAATTTGCTCCCACTTTCCCAATTTCTCAACTGATTTTTGGGGAGAATCAAAATTTGGAAAAACATAAACTTCCTGAAAAGTGCTGGAAGGAATACCCATATGTAATTGCTACTTGGAACAGATCCTGTTCCATGATTATGAGGTCCATGATCCTGACACTCTTGAAGATTACAGGCCAATTATTTTGCAGACAATATCTCAATTTTGGTTTGTTTGATGTTTCCTCATGAACAGACTCAGGTTATATACATCTTTGGCAATATATCAGAGAAGTGACATTGTGTTCTTCTGTTTGCATCCTGTTAGAGGGCACATACTTTTTATTTGCCCCACTAATGATGATACTTACTTGATCACTTGATAAAAGTGATATCTTCCAGGTCTTTACATTGTTAATATATTATTTGTCTCTTTGTAATAGTGATTATTTTATGATGAGGTACTTTGACACTAAGTGTTTACATTTCTTATAAAACATTTTCATTCGATCATTTATTTATATATACATAAATCCTAATTTTTTCAATGGGTTATAATCTATTGCTATTGTTTTCATACTCAAATTTTCCAAACTTGTCCAGTGGGAACCTTTTCAAACTGGCTTCTATGTTCTTTTGACATATCCCCATCATGCTTTGAGAATTTCCTTAATTTGTCACAAAAGACATTCCAGACTCATCTTGTATTTTCACGCTCCATCTCCAAAATCAGCCATTTCTTCCAGAAACTCTGAGTCCTTTTAGTTGGGGGTGGTATTTAAAAGACATGATCTGGATGCTCATTGTTATTCAGGGTTGCTGCTCCCCACTGGACATAGGTAGGGAACACACACACACTTTCACATATATTTTCACATCCACCTATATATATTGACAACATATGTTTTACATATATGAATATTTACACATATGAAAAATTTAAGTTTTCACTTATATCTCTGATTCCAATCCAACATAACAAGGCTCAATCTAGTCTTTTCTCTTCCTGTATCTGTACCTTCCCCTTCATTAACAATGAGAAATCTTTTAATTTTTTTACTTTCTTGAACAACTCCCCTGTATATAACCAGTCTCCTATCTTTTCCTCAACTCTTCTCTGCACAGATGCTCTCCTCATACCTGTCAGGTTGACTCACACAACTGAACTACTACTCCATGTAGATTCCTTCTTTACCCTGCTCAGCCTCTGACACCCACAGCAAGCCACATATCCATGTGGAAATCCAGATGTCATCTTCAATGTGTTTAAGTTCTAGTATTCAAGTCAACCATCTGAGTGGGTGCCCTTCTCATATCACTTAGGCTCTGACTCCCTAAGCAAGGCCACCTACATGCACAGATGTCCTCTTTAAACAAACAAAATAAATACAAAGAAAAAAGAAAACAAATAGCCCCTCCACTTTGTTCTGGATCTTAGCTCCTACGTAACTCAAATAACAGATATTTCCCAGATTCAATCCGATTTATTAAGGAAACTTACTATTTCTAGCTCTCATTTCTCCCTCAAGCTACAGTCCTGAATTACCAAGAACTCCATTAGACACTTTTATTGCTACTTTAAACTTAAGAGCAGGACAAGGGAAAAAACAGTGAAAATAATATTAACCTAAACACAAATAATAAAATCCAAACAAGACAAATCAACGTTCCTTTATAAATGTAGGCAGCATCAGAGTCAATATTTATGGTTAATGTTTGTCTAACTCTGAGATTTACATTTGACAAACCTACAAAAAGCACTCAACCTCACAAGTAGGCACTCAAGGTTTCTAGAAATCTTAGCTAAAAACAAGAACCATTTTAGCTGATGAGAAGAACTGAGGCTAAGAGAGTAGCACAACTGAATAAGTTTTCTTTTAGTGTAAATTTATTAAATGCCCATGAGTCCCATATGGTGACTAGCACAGAAAGAAAAAGCAAGAAAATTTGCAAAGTAATGCAGAATTCCCTTCCCTCTCTCCCCGGGCTGGTTATGTTTCACTCAGGAAGTGATTTAAAATACATGGTTCCAGCAACTCTACATTAGCCAAACAAATCATAGGAAGTAAAGGTACAGGGAGTCCAAAAATAACTTATCTCTGGCTTTGGAATGTGTCCTGTAGCCATAGTTTCAGATGGGCGTACCTATTGTTCTGGGAATTCATTGAAACAAAATAATGACACTATAAGATGAAGACCCAACAAAGGAGAAGCTGGAAAACTTTTTAGTTTCCTCATAGGCACCTTACGAACTTCTTCCTGTAACCCACTGACAGAACAATCCAGCTAAATTGACCTGCCTCATTTCAAACATTTCCTGCAGCAGCAATCTGGTTCACTGTTTGGGTTATAAAGTGTCCCTTTAATAAATGTATAGAAAGAAAGGGTCAACAAAAGAAAATTAGAAGAAGCAAGTAAATCAAACAAAACATATGTTATGAACACAATCAGTAAAAGTGAAAGTGGTATTTGCCCACAGTGCAAGTGATATTGCCCATTTTGACACAGTCTTTAGAATGTTCAAGAGAAAAAATTAAAGCTGCAGAGTAATGAGAAACCAATTCAATGTTCCTTAGAGTTGAGATTTGAATCCACATCTAGTTGAACTCCAAGCCCAGTGCTCTTTCCATAACACATTGGGGCTGCACTATGATATGTCAGTCCAGAGAATGGCACATCTGGAAGAAATTAAACTTCTAGATGGCCACAAGCCTGAGGTCAGCCAGAATTTGGGGTAGGCCAGGAACAAATGTAATGGGATTTGATTTATTTTCCCAACCAGAGGATTACAGATAGGATTTGTAATGCAATTGAGAGCGAAGGAGGAGAGTAAACAGGAGAAACTGTTGTTTGGCTGATATTTGTGTTACAAAGCTTGCATACCCTTTGTCAGTTTCTTGCTTAAAATTATAAGCTGGTTCCCCATGCCTATAGAGTTAGGTTTAAACTTCTTTGCATGGCATTCAGGGCCCTATCAAATCTGGATCCCATCTACACCAACAGACTTATCTCCTGCCACAAATTTGTTATATCCTACCTAGGCCATGTACTTTCAGGCCTCCATGCCTGTGCTCAGGCAAGCTGCCCTATGTGGAATCCCACCCACCCCCACCTCCATTCTTTTTCAGCATGGTGAAACCCCATTCAACATACCTAGGGCCAGCTCAAATAGGCTTTCCTCTTAACATTCCCTTTGTTCACATATCTACGTTGACTGCATAATCTCTTCTACTTGAGTCTTGTGACTACACCATGTCCTTCTCACTTCCATTGTTCTAGCAACTCCAGTGTTGTCTCAGAGTAGGTGTTCAATAAATGCTTACTGAGGAGTATTCCAGTGGGGGAGGAAGGGTTAACAGGTAATCAACATATTTATATGGCTGACACCCAATAAATCTTTGCCTTGCCCTATGAGGGAAGGGAATTAGGGATATAAAAAGAGTTTATTACTTCATCATTACTCTCAAGGAATTTATGATCTAGTTGGGAAGAAAACCTTCACACCATGCAATTACACAGCAGCTAGGTGTTAAATTGTTACAACTGGCATTCAGAAAATGGAATGGGAGATTGTAAGCTAGAGACTTCGGGGAGAAAAGAGGGTATTCCAGGCCCAGGAAACAAAATGGTCAAAGACTTGAAGATGAGAATGAAGGTGGCATTCATGCTTGGCTAGAAGACAAGGAAGGTGTCTATGAACAAATGGATAGAGACAGGTCATGAAGGACCTGGGAAGTCAATGGAGTCACTGAGGTTTTTGAGGAGTAACATGACAAAAACATCATTTTAGGAGGTAAGTGTGACAGCAGTAGTCTGGAAGAGAAGAGGAGGAGAGGGCTGGTAAGGCAGTTTGTCATTTCCAATTTCAATGTAGGTGATTTAGGTTGGAGGAGAAAGAAGGAAAAGGGAAGGAAGAGTACACATTCCCAATAATTGTACTAAGATCAAGGCAAGAGCCCTTGGTGGGGATGGACGGGATTGTGCTAGCTTGTGGTATGGCTTACTGGCATCCTGTTTTACTAGTGACATTGACATGTGTTGGTTCAAATAAATTAATACCATCTCAACTAACCCATTTGGCAAAAACAAATGTATAAAACAGCAGGTGGGCTGACACACATGACCCCACAAGTGAAAATATAAAGCATGGCACATATTTCAATGCTAGCAAGCACAGAGAAGCAATAAACTTTTCTATTTCTTTCTTATTTTTGCTCCACGAAAGTATCTGTTGACCTATACATGGCATTCTGGGTAAGTAATATATGCCAGATAAGGCAAACACAGAAAAGGGAGAATGCAAGAGGAAGAAGGGGATTACAGATGCATTATACAATTAACGAAGATACAAGTATTGTCATATCATTTAAAATAAAACATTAAGACAATCCAAAGTAAAGCAGTGAAAGCAATAGGAGCTGGCATACACATAAAATCACCTTCTATCTACCCACTATACTTTGAGCTACTCAAGGACAGAGTTACTTAAATCTGTGTTCCCAAGTGCCTGACACAAAGAGAGGGCTCAGAAAATAATCTAGTTTATACTCCATTTCCAGTTTTAGTTACTTTATTTTGAGAAATGGAAATGAAATGCAAATCTGGCATGTTAATCTCTGAGTGCCATAGAACGTGATTATTTCAGAGGCTTGGACTAATTCTTAACCCACAGTACTTTCTCCACCTGTTAGAATTTCAGATATTTCAGGCTAGAATTCCAGAAGGAAATAATAGTGCTTCTTCTTACAGAGTAGTCTTCATCTGGGAGTCATCCTTACAGATGAATAGGGGTTATGAGAAAAAGATGAGGACTCTGAACAGGCAATACCAGAGCAGCAGTTCTCAAACTTTTTGCTCTCAGGATCCCTTTAGTCATCAAAATTACTAAGGACCCATAAAGAGCTTTTATTTATATGGATGACATCTATAGATACATATTGCATTTGAAATTAAAACGGAAAAATGTTTAAAATATATAATGATTTATTGAAATGTCACAATACTCAACTGTCTGGGTTAATAGAGGATTACTGGATTCTGCTTAACATATTCTACTAGTTCTCAGAGCAACGTCATCTTCAACCATACTACAGTCTCTAGAAAATCCCACTGTATATTCATGAGGAAATGAGTAAAAAAGGCAAATAATATCTTAATATGAAAATAGTTTTGACCTTAAAGACTCCCTAAAAGGGTCTCAATAACTCACAGACTATACTGTGAGAATGTCTGAAGTAAAGAAAGAACTCAGCATGGACAAACTGTACTTGGGCAACACCTACAGTTGATGAGAAAGAGGAAGAGGACAAATTAGTCAGAAGAGACATGTGGACAGCTGGGAAAGTGAAGCAAATGACAAACTAATATTTTCTGTAAATTCTCCCAAAGGAGTAACAGCCTATAGAGAGAGATTGTTTAAATCATTAAAATTGGATTCTAGTAGATGAATAGGCAAAAGACCTAGGTAGATAATTTGTCTTTTAATGGCTTTAAAAATTCAGGTAAATTAAAATTAAAACAATAATATGCTATCTTCCCTTAGCTAATCAGCTTTTCTTTGGTGTTATCTCAGAGATTCTTCAGATACGATAACAAATATCCTGTTATACAGGCTTTCAAGAGTACGATAAATGGGAAGTGTAGAGAAGCACCCTGGAGGATCAAGCACAAGGGTCTACCAGGCCTGACGAAGACAACACCAGGAGCTGGTTTTTTGAAAAGATCAACAAAACCGATAGACCACTAGCAAGACTAATAAAGAAAAAAAGAGAAGAATCAAATAGACGCAATAAAAAATGATAAAGGGGGATATTACCACCGACCCCACAGAAATACAAACTACCATCAGAGAATACTACAAACACCTCTATGCAAATAAACTAGAAAACCTAGAAGAAATGGATAAATTCCTGGACACATACACTCTCCCAAGACTAAACCAGAAGAAGTTGAATCCCTGAATAGACCAAAAACAGGCTCTGAAATTGAGGCAATTATTAATAACCTACCAACCAAAAAAGGTCCAGGACCAGACAGATTCACAGCCAAATTCTACCAGAGGTACAAGGAGGAGCTGGTACCATTCCTTCTGAAACTATTCCAATCAATAGAAAAAGAGAGAATCCTCCCTAACTCATTTTATGAAGTCAGCAACATCCTGATACCAAAGCCTGGCAGAGACACAACAAAAAAAGAGAATTTTAGACCAATATCCCTGATGAACATCGATGCAAAAATCCTCCATAAAATACTGGCAAACTGAATCCAGCAGCACAACAAAAAGCTTATCTACCATGATCAAGTGGGCTTCATCCCTGGGATGCAAGGCTGGTTCAACATATGCAAATCAATAAACGTAATCCAGCATACAAACAGAACCAAAGACAAAAACCACATGATTATCTCAATAGATGCAGAAAAGGCCTCTGACAAAATTCAACAGACCTTCATGCTAAAAACTCGCAATAAATTCGGTATTGATGGAACGTATCTCAAAATAATAAGAGCTATTTATGACAAACCCACAGCCAAAATCATACTGAATGGGCAACAACTGGAAGCATTCCCCGTGAAAACTGGTACAAGACAGGGATGCCCTCTCTCATCACTCCTATTCAACATAGTGTTGGAAGTTCTGGCCAGGGCAATCAGGCAATAGAAAGAAATAAAGGGTATTCAATTAGGAAAAGAGGAAGTCAAATTGTCCCTGTTTGCAAATGACATGATTATACAGGCATTCTTATATACCAATAACAGACAAACAGAGAGCCAAATCATGAGGGAACTCCCATTCACAACTGCTTCAAAGAGAATAAAATACCTAGGAATCCAACTTACAAGGGATGTCAAGGACCTCTTCAAGGAGAACTACAAACCACTGCTCAACGAAATAAAAGAGGACACAAACAAATGGAAGAACACTCCATGCTCATGGATAGGAAGAATCAATATCGTGAAAATGGCCATACTGCCCAAGGTAATTTATAGATTCAATGCCATCCCCATTAAGCTACCAATGACTTTCTTCACAGAATTGGAAAAAACTGCCTTAAAGTTCATATGGAACCAAAAAAGAGCCCACATTGCCAAGACAATCCTAAGTTAAAAGAACAAAGCTGGAAGCATCACGCTACCTGACTTCAAACTATACTCCAAGGCTACAGTAACCAAAACAGCATGGTACTGGTACCAAAACAGAGATATAGACCAATGGAACAGAACAGAGTCCTCAGAAATAATACCACACATCTACAGCCATCTGATCTTTGACAAACCTGACAAAAACAAGCAATGGGGAAAAGATTCCCTATCTAATAAATGGTGCTGGGAAAACTGGCTAGCCATAAGTAGAAAGCTGAAAGTCCCTTCCTTACACCTTATACAAAAATTAATTCAAAATGGATTAGAGACTTAAATGTTAGACCTAAAACCATAAAAACCCTAGAAGAAAACCTAGGTAATATCATTCAGGACACAGGCATGGGCAAGGACTTCATGTCTAAAACACCAAAAGCAATGGCAACAAAAGCCAAAATTGACAAATGGGATCTAATTAAACTAAAGAACTTCTGCACAGCAAAAGAAACTACCATCAGAGTGAATAGGCAACCTACAGAATGGGAGAAAATGTTTACAATCTACTCATCTGACAAAGGGCTAATATCCAAAACCTACAAAGAACTCAAACAAATCTACAAGAAAAAAACAAACAACCCCAACAAAAAGTGGGCAAAGGATATGAACAGACACTTCTCAAAAGAAGACATTTACGCAGTCAACAGACACATGAAAAAATGCTCATCATCACTGGCCATCAGAGAAATGCAAATCAAAATCACAATGAGATACCATCTCACACCAGTTAGAATGGTGATCATTAAAAAGTCAGGAAACAACAGGTGCTGGAGAGGATGTGGAGAAATAGGAACACTTTTACACTGTTGGTGGGACTGCAAACTAGTTCAACCATTGTGGAAGACAGTGTGGCGATTCCTCAAGGATCTAGAACTAGAAATACCATTTGACCCAGCCATCCCATTACTGGGGATATACCCAAAGGATTATATATCATGCTGCTATAAAGACACATGCACACGTATGTTTAATGCAGCAATATTCACAATAGCAAAGACCTGGAACCAATCCAAATGTCCATCAGTGACAGACTGGATTAAGAAAATGTGGCACATATACACCATGGAATACTATGCAGCCATAAAAAAGGATGAGTTTGTGTCCTTTGTAGGGACGTGGATGCAGCTGGAAACCATCATTCTCAGCAAACTATCGCAAGAACAGAAAACCAAACACCACATGTTCTCACTCATAGGTGGGAACTGAACAATGAGATCACTTGGACACAGGAAGGGGAACATCACACACTGGGGCCTGTTGTGGGGTGGGGGGCTAAGGGAGGGATAGCATTAGGAGATATACCTAATGTAAATGACGAGTTAATGGGTGCAGCACACCAACATGGCACATGTATACATATGTAACAAACCTGCATGTTGTACACATGTACCCTAGAACATAAAGTATAATAATAATAAGAAGAAGAAGAAATGTAAAGATCACTTTCACTTTGGAATATACACATCAAACTCCTAAAAAAAAAAACTTTAACAAACTAAATATAGCATCACCTTGAAAGATTTGCCTGCTATATATAAGAAGGAATTATTCCAAGAACGCAAGACCGGTATCACATGGGAAACTACCAACATAAGTTATCAGATTAACAGATAAAAATTTAAAATCCATAATTATCTCAACAGATGTCAAGAATTGATTTTTAAATTTACAGTCATTCTGTATTTAAAAGTTTACAATGTTCCATGTAGAGGATTTCTTTCTTGACATGATGTAGAATATCCAAATTAAAAAACCAAGAAGCAAAATACTATTCCCCTTAATACAGGAAGGCAATGATACCTCTTGTTGCCAATTATATTTAACATGGTACAAGAAAAGTTTTAAAAGGACAAAAATGAGGAATGCATATAGAAAAGGAAGATATATGGTATTCCAGTTTGGATTACATGAATGCATACCTATACAACTCCAAAAATACTAACTAAAAATAGCCAAAAGTAATATATGAACTCAGAAATTAGAAGGTAAATCTACAAAAAACTGCATTCCTCCATATAACCATAGAACTAGAAAATATGATAATAAAAGAATTCATATATGATAGAGACATAATAGAGACATAAACCTGAAACACAATATTACTTTAAAATTTATAAAAAGCCAAATAGGAATGAAAAAAGAAAGATATAAATCAACAGAGATGTATTATGCTCTTGATTGGGAAGTCTAAATATAGCAAGAATGAAATAGACTCTAATTTGAATTATGTTACATCTATATATTAATCTAAAGTCCCCATGGCATCCTTTATATAACTTGACAGACTGGTAGTGATATTCATCTAGAAGAATAAGTAGACACAGATACTAGCATATGTATTTCCTTACATGTAAATATGGCAAATTTATCTGTAGATTTTGTTCTTCTACAAAGAAGCAATCATCAAAACCTTATGGCACAGGGTTAAGAATAGAAAGTTTAGCAATGGATCCAAACTATTTGAACTTAATAGTTGATAAATCAGAAGCAACACAAATATAAGGAAAGAATCACTTTTTAGTAAATAGTTGAGGAACCGCTCAGTATCAAAATGGAGAATATAGAATTACAACATGTGCCACAGTGCAAAGGTTCCAGATGGGTTTTTTAAAAGTTGATTTTTAAAAAAACATAGAATAGTATATTTGTCCCAGATGTGAACAGACAAAATTAGTTCTGATCTAGAAAGATATAAAATTGATTAATTCATATATACTAAAATAAAGAAATAACTTCTTGCATCAGGGAATGTATGCAATAAAATGAAGTGAAAGGAACAGAAAGAGGACATATCTGCATCATCAATGATAAAGGCTAAAGAAAAGGTGGATGCAAATATCCAAGTAAAAATCAAAGGATGACTTCCAGTTTCTAGTTCAGTGTATAAGGAGCTTGGAAGTCATCACTCCCATCCCCACAATACAAACTGGAAATCAACAACTCTTCTCAGCTCCATCAGAGAACTGAGATCACAGGGCAAACTGCTGCCCCCAAAATTAGAGAAACAGACAGACGGATACAGAGAATCATAGCTTACATGAACAGAAACCTTCATAGGAATACGAACAGAAACTTACAGTTTAGGTTCTCTGGGGTAGGAAAACCTAAACTATAACTGAAGAACAGTTGGAGGCTGAGTGTGGATAAGTTCAAGAGTTTAAAAACTCCAGGGAGCCCAGTCTTAGGGGGACCTCACAGTTTCAAGAGTTTTACCTCCAGGAGTCCTAAAACATTCTTGTTCTTTCAGTGAAGATCAGAGAAAAATCTCTTTCTGCTTCCAGCAGAGGGAGGGGAAACAGTCATTTTACAATTACAACCAGAGCATTTGGTTTTTCTTATAAGGCATATCTTCATGAAAAACTATTTTACCAGGGCCTAACCAACTTGGGAGAAAGTCAATATCTAATTCTATTTCCCACCAGTCTTTCTATCTCACCTAAGTGGGGAAAAAAACAAAACAAAATGGAGAAGCACTTGTCAAAGTCATAACTGAGGGCACAGGCTCACTAAAAAACTGAAACCTAATCATATGACTACAGAATGCTTCCAATCTCTCAATATTTTATCACTACTTCTATAGAGATCCTGTAGAATAACAGAGGAATATGACTGAAAGAATTGTACATTTTAAACCTTAGTTAAGAAGTCTCTAGGGAAACGGAAACCTAAATACACAAGAGTCAAAAACAGACACTACTGGAAATCTTAGCCTTTGACACATGAAATTACAGCAAACGTAAACACAGCTTAACTCCTATCCAGATAAACAAAAACCTTATACTAAAGGTCTATTTACCTCAATCACTTTTACCCGGTATATCATGTCTAGCTTTCAACAAAAAAAATACAAGGCATACTAAAGGACAAAAAAGAAAAAAAAAAAAAAAACACTGCATGAAGATAAAGAGTCAGATATGGAAGGAATGTTGGAATTATTATAACAGCAACTTAAAATATGTTTAATATGCTAAAGGCCCTAATGGAAAAAGTGGACAACATGCAAGAGCAGCTGAGTAATGTAAGCAGAGAGATGGAAATCCTAAGAAAGAATCAAAAGGAAATGCTAGAAATCAAAAACACCATAACAGAAATAAAGAATGCCTTTGATAGACTCATCAATAAATTGGACACAGCAGAGAAAGAATGAGGAAGCCGGAAGAAATAGCAACAGAAACTTCCAAAACTGAAATTCAAAGAGAAAAAAAAAGAAAAAGGAACAGAATGTCCAAGGTCTGTGGAACAATTACAAAAGACATATAACGGGAATACCAGAAGGATAAGAAAGAAATACAAGAGGCCAGGCGTGGTGGCTCACCCCTGTAATCCCAGCACTTTAGGAGGCCTAGGTGGGTGGATCACAAGGTCAGGGGTTCGAGACCAGTCTGGCCAACATGGTGAAACCCCGTCTCTACTAAAGATACAAAAAATTAGCCAGGCTTGGTGGTGCGCACCTGTACTCCCAGCTACTCAGGAGGCTGAGGCAGGAGAATCGCTTGAACCCGGGAGGCAGAGGCTGCAGTGAGTCGAGATTAAGTCATTGTACTCCAGCCTGAGCAACAGGCCGAGACGTTGTCTCAAAAGAAAAAAAAAAAAGAAATAGAAGAAATACATAAAGTAATAATGACTAAGAATTTCTCCAAATTAATGATACATACCAAACCACAGGTCCAGGCAGGAAGCTCAGAGAACACTAAGGAGGATGAATACAAAAAAAATCTATACCTAGGCATATCATATCCAAACTGCAGAAAATCAAAGGGAAAAAATCTTGAAAGTTGCCAGGGTAAAACAAATACCTTACCTTTTACCTATGGAGGAGCAAGGACACAATTACAGCAGACATCTTCAGAAATCTTCTCTTCAAGGATACGGAGAAAGATATAACATGCTACTACTAGTCAAAACAAATGTGGAGTAGGTATATTAATTTCGTACAGAACAGACTTCACAGCAAGGAAAATTATCAGCGATAAAGAGGGGTACTGCATAATGATAAAGGGGTCAATACTCTAAAAACACATAATAATCTCTAATAAATATGCACCTAATAACAGTGTCAACATATGAGGCAAAAACTGATAGGGATACAAGGAGAAATAGATTAATGTACTATTATAGTTGGAGACTTCACCACCCCTCTATTAGTAATTGACAGATACAGCAGACAGAAGATCAGTGAAGACATAGTTAAACTGAACAGCACCATCAATCAACCAGATCAAGTTGATGTCTATAAAACACTTCATTTAACAACAGCAGAATACATATTCTTCTCAAGCTCACACAGAACATTCACTAAGACAGAAAACATTTGGGCTATAAAACATACTTTAACAAATTTAAAAGAACAGAAATCATGCAAAGTATGCTCTCAGAGGACAATGGAATTAGACTAGAAATCAGTAAGACAAATCTGGAAAAGTCAAATACTTGGAGATTAAACACACTTCTAAATATCACATGGGTTAAATAAGTCTAAAGAAAAATTTTAAAACATTTTGAACTAAATGAAAATGAAGAAACCACTTATCAAAATTTGTGGGATGCAGTGAAACCAGTGCTTAGAGGGATATTTATGGTATTGAATGCATATATTAATAAAGAAGAAAGATCTATAATCAATAATCTAAGCCTCCACCTTAGGTAACTAAAAAAATTAAAAGAATTGAATCCAAAGTACGCAGAAGAGAAGAAGTAATAAAACTTAGAGCAGAGAGCAGAATTCAATGAAACTGAAAACACGACATCAATAGAGAAAGTCAACAAAACCAAAAGCTGGTTCTTTGAAAAGATCAATAAAATTGATAAACCTCTAGCCAGGTTAACTAAGCAGGAAAGAGAGAAGGCACAAATTACTTTTTGTATTTTGGTATTAAAAAATAATACCCTGATCTCTTTGCTATACATTGTATGTATTAAAATGTCACTGTGTATCCCACAAATATGTATAATTATATGCCAATTTAAAAATAATTAAGGAAAAAAAACAGAAACCATCACTATCGATCACATGGATATTAAAAATATAATAAAGGAATATTAACAATTTGATGCCTACAAATTTGATAATTCAGACGAAATGGATCAATTCTCCTTGAAATACACAATCTACCAAAACTCATGCAAGGAGAAACAGATAATGTGAAAAGGCGTGTATCTATTAAAGAAACTAAACTACCAAAAAATAAACTTCCAAGACAGAAAGCCCTAGACCCAGATGGATCCACTAGTGTATTCTACCAAACATTTAAAGAAGAAATTGTACCAGTTCTCTACAATCTCTTTCAGAAGATAGAAGCAAAGGGAATACTTCTTAATTCATTACCCTAATACCAAAACTGAATGGAAAGATTGCAAGAAAGCTAAACTACAGACCAATATCTCCCATGAACATAGATGCAAAATCCTGAACATATTAGCAAATTGAGCACAACAATATGTAAAAAGAATTATATGTACATCATGACCAAGTGGGATTTATCCCAGTTATGGAAGGCTAGTTCAACATTCAAAAATAAATTAGCGTAATCTAGCATATTAACAGACTTAAGAAAAAAAATCACATGATCACATAAATCGACACAAAATATATTTGACAATACCCAACACCCACTCATGATAAAAACTCTAATTAAACTAGGAATAGGGGGGAACCTCTTCAACTTGATAAAGAACATCTACAAAAACCTACAGCTAACATTTAATTGTACAAGACTCAAGGCTTTTCCAGCAACATTAGGAAAAAAAAGCAAGGATATCCCTTCTCACCAACCCATTTCAACATCATACTGAAAGACCTAGCTAATGCAAAAAGACAAGGTAGGGAAGTAAAAGATATACAGAGTGGGAAGAAAGAAATAAAACCTTTTGTTTGTTGATGACATGATCATCTATGTAGAAAATCCAAAGAGTCAACAAAAAACTCCTGAAACAAATGAGTAACTATAGCAAGGTTGCAGAATATAAGGTTAATATACAAAAATCAACTGCTTTCTCATACACTAGCAATGACAAACTGGAATTTGAAAAATCAGAACACAATGCTATTTACATTAGTCCTAAAAATTAAATAATTAAGTATAAAACTAACCAAAATATGTACAAGACCTACATGAGGAAAACTACAAAACTCAGATGAAGCAAATCTAAATAAATAGATATTCCATGAACATGGATAGGAAGACTCAATATTGTCAAGAAGTTTTTCCCAACTTGATCTACAGGTTCAGTGCAGTTCCAATCAAAATTGCAGTAAGTTATTTTGTGGGTATCAACAAACTGATACTAAAGTTTATCCGGAAAGACAAATGGCCCAGAATAGCCAACACAATTTTGAAAGAGAAAGAGAAGAACAAAGCTGGAAGACTGACACTATCCAACTTCAAGGCTTACTATAAAGCTACAATAATCAAGACAGGATGATAATGGCATAAGAATATAGATCAATAGAACAGAACAAATACAGAAATGTGGCCACAAAAATATAGTCAATGGATCTTTGATAAATGAGCAAAGGCAATATAATGACACAAATATATTCTTTTCAATAAATGGTACTGAAACAACTGGACATGCACGTGCAAAAACAACGAATCTAGAGGTAGGTCTTCAACTTTCACAAAAATTAACTCAAAATAGATCACAGACATAAATGTAAAACACAGAACTATAAAACTCCTAGAAAATGAAAATAACGTAGGCTAAAATCTAAGTGATCTTAGGTTTGGTGGTGACTTTTTAGATACAACACCAAAAGCATGATCCATGAAAGAAAAAATTGATAGACTGGACTTCATTATAATTAAAAACTTCTGCTCTGCAAAAGCCACTGTTAATTGAATGAAAAAAGCAAATCACACATGGGAAAAATATTCGCAAAAGACATATCTGAGAAAGAGATTGTATCTAAAATAAGTAAGAAACTCTTTAAGCTCAAGAATAAGAAAACATACCTATTAGAATGCCAAAAATCCAAAACACTAACAAACCCAAATGCTGATGAGGATATGGAATAACAGGAACTCTCATTCACTGCTGATGGAAATGTAAAATGGTACAGCCACTTTGGAGGACAGTTTAGTGGTTTCTTACAAAACTAAACATAGTCTTACCATATGATCCAGCAACACTTCCTGGTATTTTACTCAAGTGAGTGGAGAACTTATGTCCATACAAGATCCTACACACAAACGTTTATAGCAGCTTTAGTCATAATAGCCAAAATGTAGAAGCAACCAAGCTGACCTTCAGTGGGCAAAAGGATAAATAAACTTTGGTGTCTCCAGACAATGGAATACTATGCAGTAATAAAAAGAAATAAGCTGGTTACTACATGGGATAAATGGGAAAAAAAATGAAAGAAATGAGCTATCAAGTCATGAAAAGATATGAGGAGCCTTAAATGCATAGTGCTAAGTAAAATAAGCCATTCTGAAAAGGCTGCATAATGTATTATTCTAACTATATGACATTCTGGAAAAGGCAAAACTATGGAGACAGTAAAATGATCAGCGGTTGCCAGGGGTTTAGGGTGGGGGAGAAGGGATAAATAGGCAGAACTCAGAGGAGTTTTAGGGCAGTGAAACTATTCTGTATGATACTATAATGGTCATGCATGTCATTATATACTTGTCAAAACCCATAGAGTATATAACACAAAGAGGAAACTCTAATGTAAACTATGGACTTTATTTAATAATAATGTCTCAACATTGGTCCATCAATTTTAGCAAGTGTACAACACTCAGGCAAGATGTTAATAGTGGAAACTGGGGTGTCTCGAGAATATATGACAACTCTATACTTCCCATTAAGTCTTTATGTAAACCTAAAACTGCTCAAAAAAGTCTATTAATTTTTAAAATATGAAAAGAAACTAAAAGAGCAGTTTACACATAAGGAAATTTTGATGCAAAAATCATCCTGCGTAACACAGAAATCTCCCTAGTAATGACAGAATAGAAATTTTAAGTCATTTAAACCAATAGTTCTCAAACTTTAGTGTGCATCAGAATCACCTGGAGGGCTTGTTAAAACACAGATTGCTGGGCCCCACCCCTGACTTTCTGATTACCTAGGTCTGAGGTGAGGCATGACAGTTTATTTCTAACAAGTTCCTGGAGGATGCTGATGCTGTTAGTCTTGGGCATCAAGAGAGATGTAAAGTCTGATAAAATAAGACTAAGGCTGAGCAGTAACCAAAATGAGATTTTAGAATATACGAAAGATAAGGAGCATGTATTAAATAACCTGAATCTTTACTGCAGATTAGATTGGGAGAATCTGGGAGAGAAGAAGGACCAAGGATCAGAATCTGTAAGTCCCAACTGTTTAAGAACTTGAGAAGGACTGAAACGCAGTGTCTGTCTCTTTCTGGCTCTGTTACCACTATTTATAATACCGTATTGCTACGCTGACCTGACCATCACAAATTTGCAATGGGCAATGGGCAAAAATGATAAGAAGGGTAGGAATGAATAGATCAGCTTAGCTAAGTAAACAGTAACAATTGAAGAACACTGACGAGGTCACAGTAGAAAGCCCTCAGGCTCAGGCGCTAAGGATGGGAGGAGGGGAGTGAATCAGATCATGGGCACCTGTACTCCCTAGGTGATAGAGACAGAGAGACTGACAGAGAGAGGGATAGACTGAAACAGAGACATATATAGTCCATCTCTATTTGACTAAAGTAAGATAAATATAAAGATATAAGCTGTTCTCATTTCCATATTGTGTGGCGTGCATACAAGATCAGCAATAAGAAGGGCCCCTTGCTCTTCACCGGCTCTAATTCAAGAAGAGTCTGTAGCAGACATCTAAAGGCAGCTCATAGTTCTGCTCGGGATGCCCTGGAAGATAAAGGGCAGCTTACAAACTCAAACTCCTATACATTCTGTAAGTGCAAAGCTTCATGAATGTGTGCATCTCCCTGTCCTCAGAGGGGACAGAGTGGGGGGAATAGGAAGACTCTCTCTTTGGCTCCCATCATTTGTGCCCACCTGTCTGAAGTTCATTCTTCTAAAGCTGCCCATCAGAGACTACATCCAGTGATTCTGACTCTTGTTTTTCGCTGCATCCTTAACACTAAAAAGAGTACCTGTCACACTCTAGAAACTCAAGACATACTCAGGAAGGCAAGAAAAGAGACATATATGCACTCAGTCCATATATATACATATAGGTAGGCAAGGCTCCATCTCATTGAATCCTTGACTTAATACTTGAAACACCACTCACATCTAGGTTGGAAGGAAGTGAGCGAGCAAATCAGAAGGCTCTGGTTCCTGCCCACCACTCTGTGTGTGGACAGCAGGTGGGGAACACAGAGAAAGCTCACTCTCACTCTGGATACCTGCACACATGGACATTATTTAATAAGGCCATTTATTCTAACACACAGACAAGCCCACCAGAGCACCTGAAATCCCTAACTGTTCTGTTCTGTGCTTCCCCAGCACACACCCATCACTCAAAAACTATTACGGGGAGGGTGGGAGGGATGATATCTAGGCTCTCTGTCCTTCTTGGTACAGTTGAGCTCCCCCTCTCTGAATCCTTGCCCAGGTGCATTGCATTGAGACAGCACTAGCACCCAGATAGCAAGGATTAGAGAGGGAGAACAGGGCAGAAGGCTTGGGCACCTGCTGTGCTCGAAGCAGAGAAGGTTCTCTGTTGCACAGGTCTGTGTGAGAACAGGAATGTCTTGCATTGTGTATATGTTGGGAGAGGGTGTCAATAAGAAGTCCCATTTTGTGGCCCACACAAACTCAGCACATGCAGGAATATTAGGTAACAAAAAGTCAATTCTACACATATTCTTTGAGGCAAGAACCAAGTCCATCTTGTGTGGTACCATATGCCCATTGCCCTGGCAGCACAGTGTTAGCATGTACTAAGTACTCAATACTTGTGAAAGGGAGGTAGAGGGGAAGGAGAGGAGGAGGTGTGACTCACAGGCACTTTGTCTATGGGCAGAAAAGGGCCCCTCTGAGAGTCCTGGGATAGGTGTTGCACTGAAACAGCATGCACATTTAGGCGGCAATGATACAAGGGGAAGCAGAGCAGCAGGCTCAGGATGTGCACACCACATGCATTTGCACAGGTACCCATGTCTGTGTGAGGGAATAAAGAGAAGCCTGATTTCTGGCACCCTGAGCCCATGTATCCACAGGGAGCTGGATGACATGAGAATGTTTATCCTCCATGAGCCTGCTAAATAGTAAGGTCGGCATCTCTGACACGTTAGTTTACTGTGGCATTCTCTAACAGCAGGAATTCAGTAAATTTGTTAAAGGAATGAATAAATGAATGGACCAAAAACATGCACACACAAATGACTGACTGAAAGAATGAGCAAAGGAAAGAGAAGGGATGGACAGGCTCTGTCCTACACATAGGCAAGGCTCACGAGCTGGTATCCTTGCACAAGCCCATGGCACTGCTAAGACAGCACTTGTGCCTAGGCTGCAAGACTAGGAGAGGGCAAGCAAAAGTCAAAGTCCAGGTACCTTCACACCAGGCATGCATCTGAGTGTGTATGGCAAGGAAGTTCACATTCTTGCAGGCAAGTTTAGATAATAAGAAGGCTCCTTCCATTCAGCTTTGTAGAGAAATGTTTCTACACTTACACATGTATGTGCACATGCATGCACAGTGCGAGCATATATATTCATAAGAGAATGAGAAGGCTCAATTCCTGACACACCTGTGTGTCTGTTGTCTAGGCCTGGGGAAGTTTAGGCACCTAACACCTCCACTAGTTAGGAAGTCCCGGAGAGAGACACTGTCTATTATTCAGCAGGGTACTCCCAGCACAGCTCATGGCACATCAGAAGTGCTCAATAAACACAGGCTGCTTGAATTGTTCAGCAGAAGATTCACGATGACAAGGCTCACCCTCCTGTAATCCATGCACACAGGAGGTGTTTTGAGAATTTACAACTCCGATATGCAATGGGTATGGGAGAAGGAGCAGTTCATTCTTCTGCACATGGGAGGGGGCTGGGGGGAGGGGGGGGAAGAGAGAGAGAGAGAGAGGGAGAGAGAGAGATTAGAAGCAGTGCCAGTGCTATTCCCTAATAAAGTACTTATTGTGGGTTCACTTAGCCTCATGTGCTCACCGAATGTGTGGTTATGTAGGAGATGGAGAGAGTAATGAAATGATGGCTTCCCTGCCACAGTCTGCATGGAGAATGTACATGAGCAATGCAGGAGCTCATTCTCTTCCACCCTTCACCTGACGAGCTTATCATTGTCCCTAGCTAGCACTTACACTAAATCAGTGATTCTCAAACTTAAGTGAGAATCAGAATCAGCTGGGAGCCTTGGTAAAGTACAGATTTCCATGGTTTATCATGAGCCCAAGAATTGGCATTCTGAACAAGTTCCTAGGCGATACAGATGCTGCTGGTCCAGGGACCACACTGAGAACCACTGCTCTACACATAACTTAAAGAAATGAAAGAATGGGATATAGGGGTGTGACATAAAGACTCTACACTGTTAAACATGGATGAGATTCCCTCTCTGAATTTTTGTACAAGGCAATGGACTGGAATAGCATTTGTACCCAACTACCAAGAATGAGAGGGACAATAGAATAGAAGGCTGAATAGAAGGTTCAAACATCTTCAAATCTGTTGTGTTTGTGTGTGTGTACAAAAGAAACAGCACTCTCTGGCTCACAGGTGATTTTCCTATGACCATACAAAGGTGAAGTGTCTTTTCTTCATATGCATGTGTGAGATGAGTGACAAGTAGGACCACTTTCCTTCAAGCTCTGGGGCGTAAGGAGCAAGTAGAAAGCCTACTGCCTTGCACACCAGACATGAGTGAGAAGAAGCTGCTAATGACACTCATTATTCTATGCACACCATGGCTGCAGCTCTGTGTTCAGGGGGATACACCTTTTGTGGTTCTCTAGCTGAGCACTGTTTGGGGGTTGGGGAGGGGATGATGGGAAGACTCACTCTCTGCCACATACGTACGCATGAACAATGTGGGCAACAGAAGTTCCTTCTCTTAAACATACTCACTAGGCATGTGAGTATGGGTTCTGTGTCTTTCTTGACCACCCTGTCTCTCCATGTCTGGTGCATGACAGGAGCTCCACCTCTGCTTGTTAAAGGCATGAATGAATGAAGGATGGGGATTATAAACAGGTGTTCTTCGCTCTATGCAGAAAAGGCTCAGCCTTGGAATGCTTGCCTGGGTGCACCCCATTGACACAGCACTTGCATCCAGGTACCAGGATTCAAGAGGGGGAGGCAGGACTGAAGGCCCAAGCAGCCACACAGAGTGTGTGTGTGCAGGTGTGCATGTGTGTGCATGTGCTCACATGGGTTTACAGGGAAGGCTCACCGCATATAGTGTGCTCATCTGTGACTGTACAGAAAAGTAATGAAAAGGATCTCTCCCATACAGAGCAGCAAGAAGGAAAGTAGCAGTAAGACTTCCCTCATTTAATCCCTATCTATAAGGGAGTTAAGAAAGCTCACTGGTTTGCATGCTGAGAATGGGAGAGAGGAGAGCACAGCAGGCTCCATCTCCTACCCTTTCAGTAGGTGGGGTTCTCTGCATGCAGGGCCATGTCTCTGAGTGTGTCTGGGTGTACAAGGATGGGGGACATTTGAGAATTTCACTCGAGCAGAACCTGCAAATGGTCATGCATGCAGACTGGGTGGCAAGGAACATATAGATCTACTTCATTATTTTGAACAGTGGCCTATCCATCCACAACATTCATGTACAGTGTGTTTATGAGTCCCAACCAGAATGTAGGGTAGCCACCTGTCCATTTTGATCCCTGCTATATCCTTGGTGATGAACATAATACCTGCTGTCTAATAGACACTTGAATATCTGTGGAAGGAAGAGGAGGGAGAGTTGATGTGCAAAAGCTCTTTCCTTTCAAATATAGACAAGGCTTCTTCCCTTGGAGTTCTTGAAAAGGGACAGTGAGTCAAGGCAGTACTGGCACACAGACCAGGTCAGAGGGACCACTCTGTGAGGACGTGTCTCTGTGTACGTAACCATGTCGGCCCTTTCTCTTGCACACAGCGTATTTATGTGTGATTGTACTGAGGTTTAGTAGATTCTCCAGCACGTATCTGTGTGACTCCATGAAGAGTGATAGTGTGTGTGTGTGTGTGTGTGTGTGTGTGTGTGTGTGTGTGGGGGTGTGCTCAAGTCCCAGTCTGTACCCCACCCACCCTCAGGACATGCAGGTATAATGAATGAGAAGGAGTCCATTCTCCTCCCTGAACTGTACACTCCATGAAGGTAGGGAATCAGATATGGCTCATTCTCTTGTGGGCCAACTGCCCAGGACAGCACCTGCAATAGGGTAGGCAGGTACTCAACAAATAGTCATAGAAAGGATGGAAGGAGGAGGTAGAAGTGCTCTGTCCTATGCGAAGATGTCACTCCCCTTTGCAGAATCCTTGCCTGGGTGCACTGCATTCAGAAAGCACTCTCACCCAGGTAGCAAGGATTAGACAGGGGGAGCCAGGACAGAAGATTCCAGCACCCATACACCTCACATGTGCATCTAACAAGAAGGCTTGCTCTTCTTGCCTAGTGCATTTGCCTTGAATTGAACTAAAGTAGAGAAAAGTTGCTTCGACAAGTATCAGGCTGAGTGCAGTGGCTCACACCTATAATCCCAACACTTTGGGAGGCTGAGGCTGGTGGATTGCTTGAGCCTAGGAGTTTGAGACCAGCTTGGGCAACATAGTGAGACCCCATCTCTACAAAAAACAAACAAAAATTAGCCAGGCATGGTGGCACAAGCCTGTGGTCCCAGCTACTTGAGAGGCTGAGATGGGAGGATCGCTTGAGCCCAGGTGGTTGAGGCTGCAGTGAGCTGTGATGGTGCCACTGCACTCCAGCCTGAGCAACGGAGGGAGGGAGGGAGGGAGGGAAGGAGTGAAGGAAGGAAGGAAGGAAGGAAGGAAGGAAGGAAGGAAGGGAGGGAGGGAGGGAGGGAGGGAGGGAGGGAAGGAAGGAAGGAAGGAAGGAAGGAAAGAAGGAAGGAAGGGAGGGAGGGAGGGAGGGAGGGAGGGAGGGAGGGAGAGAAAGAAAGAGAGAAAGAAAAAGAAAGAGACAGAAAGAGAAAGAGAAAGGAAAAGAAAGGAAAGGAAAGAAAGGAAGGAAAGGAAAGAAAGGAAGGAAGGAAGGGAGGGAAGGAAGGAGTATCAATGTGAGAGCAGGAATGTGAAGGCTCACACTTATGGGTGGGTTAAGGTGGGAAGAAGGTAGATAAGAAGTTCCTGACTTCAAACTATACTACAAGGCTACAGTAACCAAAACAGCATGGTACTGGTACCAAAACAGAGATATAGACCAATGGAACAGAACAGAGCCCTCAGAAATAATACCACACATCTACAGCCATCTGATCTTTGACAAACCTGACAAAAACAAGAAATGGGGAAAGGATTCCCTATTGAATAAATGGTGCTGGGAAAATTGGCTAGCCATAAGTAGAAAGCTGAAACTGGATCCTTTCCTTACTCCTTATATGAAAATTAATCCAAAATGGATTAGAGACTTAAATGTTAGACCTAAAACCATAAAAACCCTAGAAGAAAACCTAGGTAATACCATTCAGGACATAGGCATGGGCAAGGACTTCATGTCTAAAACACCAAAAGCAACGACAACAAAAGCCAAAATTGACAAATGAGATCTAATTAAACTAAAGAGCTTCTGCACAGCAAAAGAAACTACCATCAGAGTGAACAGGCAATCTACAGAATGGGAGAACATTTTTGCAGTCTACTCATCTGACAAAGGGCTAATATCCAGAACCTACAAAGAACTCAATCAAATTTACAAGAAAACAACAACCCCATCAAAAAGTGGGCAAAGGATATGAACAGACATTTCTCAAAAGAAGACATTCATATAGCCAACAGACACATGAAAAAATGCTCATCATCACTGGCCATCAGAGAAATGCAAATCAAAACCACAATGAGACACCATCTCACACCAGTTAGAATGGCGAGCATTAAAAAGTCAGGAAACAACAGGTGCTGGAGAAGATGTGGAGAAATAGGAACACTTTTACACCGTTGGTGGGACTGCAAACTAGTTCAACCATTGTGGAAGACAGTGTGGCGATTCCTCAAGGATCTAGAACTAGAAATACCATTTGACCCAGCCATCCCATTACCGGGTATATACCTAAAGGATTATAAATCATGCCTCTATAAATACACATGAACACATATGTTTATTGCGGCACTATTCACAATAGCAAAGACTTGGAATCAGCCCAAATGTCCATCAGTGACAGACTGGATTAAGAAAACGTGGCACATATATACCATGGAATACTATGCAGCCATAAAAAAGGATGAGTTTGTGTCCTTTGTAGGGACATGGATGCAGCTGGAAACCATCATTCTCAGCAAACTATTGCAAGAACAGAAAACCAAATACCTCATGTTCTCACTCAGAGGTGGGAATTGAACAATGAGATCACTTGGACACAGAAAGGGGAACATCACACACTGGGTCCTATTGTGGTGGGGGGAGGGGGGAGGGATAGCATTGGGAGATATACCTAATGTAAATGACGAGTTAATGGGTGCAGCACACCAACATGACACATGTATACATGTGTAACAAACCTGCACATTGTGCACATGTACCCTAGAACTTAAAGTATAAAAAAATAATAATAAAGAAGAAGTTCCCTATGTGGTCCATTCACCCTCAGTATATGCAGGGGCAATGAGTGGTGACAAAGTCCATTCTCCTCTCAGGCTATAATATCCAGGAAGGCAGGGGCCAAGTCTGCCTTGTTCATTTCTGTGTCCAATGCCCAACACGGTGCCCAATACATATTATTTGTGGAAGGAAAGAATGAATGAGGGTCAGAGAGCAGGCATGCAAGTAGCAAGCAGCTGAGAGGTGGCATACAGATCTTCTGTTCTCCACGCAGAGGAGGCTCACCCTCTCAGAATCCTTGCCTGGGTGCATTGCATTCAGAAAGCACTCTCACCCAGGGACAAAGGATTAGAGAGGAAGAGCAGAGCAGAAGGCTCAGGCACCTGCACCCTGCATGTATATCTCCATGTATATTTGACTTTCACGGCCCCATCCCTGCAAAGTATCTCTGTGTGCATTTGCTAAGACAGATGCCTCTCCCCAGGGATAGTATATGTATTCATCCCCATGCACAAGGTCACATGGACATGCCCTCTCAGACAAAACCTCAGACTAGAATAAAAGATGTGAGTGGCATCTTTTTCAGCTCACACTTGAGGGTCTGCATGTGCTGGATGTATTTGGGGCCTAGCAAGGAGGTTGGGACAAACCGTGTATGTGGGCACACATGTACACGCACATGTTGGAAGATGGTACAGAAAATTGGGATACTTTATTCACTTCTGTTCCTCTGGTAAACTATAAGCTCACTGAGAGCAAAGACTGGCTGTGCAAGTCTCATCACCCAATGTGTGTTTCCCCATTACAGTATCTGACACATAGTAAGCTTGGAGTAAACAGAAAGCTCATGCTCTCAAAGAGGTGTAAGCTTGTCCAGGGCAATGATGAAATTCATTCTCCCACAGGTGCCCTCTACAGAGCCCAGGGACCTTAGCTGTCTTATTTACCATTGTATCTCCACCACCCACTGTAGGATCTGGCACCGCACAGGAAACACGAACATGTGAAAGAAGGTGACAGGTTGTTGGTCCTTCTACATGCAGACAAGGCTCAGCCTCTTTGAATCCTTGAATAGGTGTGTTGCACTGAAATAGCACTCACACCTAGGTTCCAAGGATTCGAGAGGGGGAGCAGACAAGAAGGCTCTGGTACCTGCCCTTTGTGTGTTTGTATGTGTGCATGTGTAGCTATAACCAAGTCTCACTCTCATATATAGAGAGTGTCATTTACTAGGGACTTTACAGAAAGGCAGAGAATCTTTTCTCCTGCAGAGTTCCATGTGAGATCAGAGAAGATTCATGCTTTTGTGTATGTCTGTGGGTGACAGTGGTAATGAGAAGTCCACTCTGTGGCCCACCCACTCTCAGGGCATGTAGGTGTAATGGTTGATGAGGAATTTCATTCTTCTTCCTCAACTGTAGCTCCATGAGGGTAGGGGCCAGGCATGTCTTGTTAGCAACTGTATGCTCATTACCCAACTTAGTATCATATACAGAAAAGGTGGTCAATAAATACTTGTGGAATGGATGATAGGGGGATAGAAAGACGCGCCGTCCTACACGAAGATGAAGCTCTCGCTCTCAGAATCCTTGCCCAGGTGCATTGCATTCAGACAGCACTCTCACCCAGGTAGCAAGGATTAGAGAGGGGGAGCAGAGCACAAAGCCCTGCGAGGGTTCAGCAAGAGGGCTCATTCTTCTTCACACAAGGTACTTATTTGTGATGATACAGAAGTAAAGAGAACAGTTCTTGAGCTTTGCATTAAAGATGTCTAGTTGAACACATATTTTGTCTGTTCTCTCAGATAACAACAAAAATATATAAACCTACAAAGACAAAGAGACTGGGAGGAGAGAGGAGTGTGAAAGGGAGGAAAGGGAATGAATATAACACAAAAGCTCATGATCCCGCAAATGCTTTGTGTGGCTATGCAACAAGAAGGCAGTACAGTTTAGCACAGTTGTTCTCTAACATGCACCAGAATCACCTGAAGACCTGGGTAATATACAGGGTGCAGAGGTTTCTGACTTGGTGGATCTGGGGTGAGACCCAAGAATTTGCATTTCTAACAAGTTCTCAGGTGATGCTGATGCTACTGGTCCAGGGACTACACTGGGTGAATCACTAATATAGTGGAAAAACCATGCACTTTGGTATCTACGAACCTTGGTTCAAACGCACACTCTACCACATATTAGCTTAGAGAATCGACCTGATTTTCCCAAGATCAAGTTAAACACTTTTGAAGAATGAGGACAATTTAAAGCCTACCTCTTAAATGGTGTCAAGAAAATGAAATAAAGTATAGTACCTGGCACACAGCCATCAATATTTTTACCTCTTACTCTCCATTTTTATGTATATATGTGTTTGAAAGAATGTGCAATTTTAAGGGGGATGGTGAAACCCCTGCATGCAAGAGACATGTGGGAGAGAAGAGGTCTGAATATCTGTGAGTGTGAGTGCCTGCACAAGGAGGATACACAGATTCATCCTCTTAAATTCCTCATGTGTGAGTTGATGAGGTTCTCCTTCAATCTCCCTAGGTCAGCAAAGTTCACACCCCTTCACATAAGGGATATGAAGGAAAACATCAGAAGTTTCACTCTGTGTGTGTGTGTGTGCGAGAGAGAGAGAGAGAAAATGAGTAAAGATGGGAAGATGGGGGCATCTGGCCCTGTGAGTATAAATCAAAAAGGCTCCTGTCTCTCCTGTCCCTGTATGCTCACATGTCTGCATATGCTGGGCATCCAGCCACATGTGGGCCTCCCTTGCATGCTAATTCTCCTGTCTGCCTTGCTTGTGCACATGTGCATATACGAATATTTGTGTATCTGTAATTGTGAGAGAGAACATTAACAAGCAAGTGCATCTTCATTCAATAGCTACCTAAGGGAAGAATGCCGAGACAGCTCACTGCCCTTTCTGGGAGGACAAAGAGAGTAGAGTTAGGGTAGGAAGGATCCACCCACAGCTTACCTGATCAGTGGGACTCCGTGTACATGGGTCTACATCCCTAGATGCCTGACCATCCTGGGGGACAAGGTGGGGCGCTTGGGGAGTGGGAACTAAAGTAAATTCATTCTCCAGTATCCCCAGCATGTGTGCACACCTGCACAGTGAGTACAAATGAGCTTTATCCTCCTATATGTGCAGCCAGGCAGTACACTCAGGGGACTGTGGCTGTCCTGTTCTCTTCTGGCTCCCTACAGGAAGTAAATAATACTGGCAGGCAGCAGGAGAGGGAGGTGATGTACAAGAGCTCTGTCCTTCCATCTGCAGCTAAGGCTCACCCCATCCGAATCCTTGCCAAGTGCATTACATGTGGAGAGCACTAGCACCAGTATCAAGGATTAAAGAGAAGGAGCAAATGAGAAGGCTCAGGTACCTGCACCCCAAGGATAACATGGGAGGAAGGAAAGAAAAAGCTCCCCTTTTCCAGCCCCTTGAACACATGAAGGCAGGCTGAATGGGAATGATGAACTGTGTTCTCTGGCACAAGCTCACCCCACAGTAAACCCAGCATCCCTGATGCTCTTCCCACTATCGGATCCCCAAATCCAAGAGGCATTCAAAAAGCTCTCTGAAAGGAACTAGGAGAGGTGACAGGCACTCTCTGCTCTGTGCATAACATACTATCTGTGAGTCCTAGCCCAGGTGTACTGCACCAGGACAGCACTTGCATGCAGACGCTACAGATTAAAGAGGCAGTGTCAGCATATGTACCCAACTCATATGGGACAAAGAGGGAAGAGAGGGCTCAGTCTTCCACTCCTCTTTCTCTCACACTTCACATGCAATGTATCAATAAACTCAACTGGCTGTAACTTTAAAATATATCCACATTTAACTACTTTTTACTACCTTCACCACGATCACTCTGATGCAGGCCTCCATCCATCTCTCAATTGAATTATTTCAATGGCCTCCTAATTGATCTCCCAGTTTCTGCAGTTTCTCCTCCTATTTGCCATACAACAGTCAGAACCACACTTGTGAAGCAAAGACACAGAAAACTGTAATCCTGATTTTGAATTGGAAGTATAATGGAATCACGATATATTTATCTAGAAACAAGAAAACACAAAAACAAAACACTGTTCTGTTCTAATCACTGGAGAAGCCTAAATACAATGACCAATCCAGAGGCAAATATGGTCTTTAAATATCATGTCTGACTAAAAGAAACCAGGGCTTCTTGAAGACATGGCAGATTCCAGGCCTGGGGAAGGTATCTGCGATGAGCTTTGTACATTTTTTCATCTCTGAAAGCAGAGAAGCTACCAGATAACTATGGAGGCCATGTCAAAAGGACTGAAGAACCAATTTGAAGAAGCTCCTACTGGCTAAAGATGGGGCATTCGAGTTTCACTAAAGGAAAGAACTGCAATGGATTAAAAGTTCAAATATATTTAAATCTATGAGTTTATTATAATAGATTTTTAAAAAATCCTCTTTAGAGTAAGCTAGTGAACCAACTCATTATTCTGAGTACTGATAAATAAAGAGAATCAAACATTTATCCTATCTTTCCTATAAAGACTGTAACACTGGGTGATCAAATAGCAGATGAAGGGAAGTTTTTCTTTACAGAAGTATTCCAGCTAATAAATCAAGAGAGAATAATGGGATTAGAATATCATCATTTTGCAACCCCTAATGAAATAATGGCTCTATGAATTGAGCATCTGTGGCAACTAACATCACAGAGAGATGACCATCAGTCATTTTGTGCCTCTTAATGGAAGTAGTTCTGCTCCACCTTCCTCAAAATTAAGCCTGAATTTGATCAGGCTTCCAGATGCAACTATCAATTTACAGGAAATACAAACAAGGAAAAGGAACATGTAAACTACATCATAGGGATGTGATCACAAAAATCCAGACTATGGAGAACTGTATAGGATGAATGGCCCACTTTCTTCCAACAAATAAATTATAAGGAAAGAAAAAATATAGATGGAAGGGAACGATACAATTCAAAGCGACTTCAGATACGTATCAACCAAATGCAATGCACAGACCTTATCTCGATCCTAATTTATGATATTTCTGAGACAAGTGGAAATGAGAACAGCAGATATGTGATGATATTAAGAAATTGTTGGTATTTTTTTTTCTTTTTGAGACGAAGCCTCGCTCTTGTCGCCCAGGCTGGAGTGCAGTGGCACGATCTCGGCTCACTGCAACCTCCGCCTCCGACGTTCAAGCGATTCTCCTGCCTCAGCCTCCCGAGTAGCTGGGATTACAGGCACCTGCCACCAGGCCCGACTAATTTTTGTAGTTTTAGTGGAGACGAAGTTTCACCATGTTGGCCAGGCTAGTCTTGAATTCCTAACCTCAGGCGATCTGCCTACCTTAGCCTCCCAAAGTGCTGAAATTACAGGCATGAGTCCCTGGGCCTGGCTGGTAATTATTTTTAAGTGTGATAATGGTATGATTTTTTTAAAAAGAGGCCTTACATTTTAGAGATACATAGTAATTATCAGCTTTCCCCTTTTTCTATTGTATCTTACTACTTCCCAGCCGTATGCTTCCGCCACAGTGGCTCTTTGTTGCTCCTAGAACACAGTAGGCCTTTCCTGGCTACCCTATTTGATATCGAAACTTCTCTACCACCATCTCTGCTGTAACTGCCCCCACCCACTCCTTGTCCCCTTTTCCTGCCTTATTATTCTCCAGAGCACTTATCACCAATTGGCACACTATGTATTTTACTTATTTTGTTCATTACCTGCCTCCCCTCACTAGGGCAAGGATTCTTGTCTTTTGATCACTGGTGTATCCCTGGTGCATAGGGGAGTACCCAACACACAGTAGATGCTCAATAAATGTTTGTTGAATGAATGAATGGCTCACCAAATGAATCAGCTGCAAATCCTGGATCTGGGGAGATAACAGAGAAAACTCACACTCTGACTCATATCTACATGAGTATTTAAGAAGACAGATCTTCACACACCCTCTTGTGCAAACAAGTATGCATATGGAAAGGCAGGCATAGTGAGTGGATTCTACTTCCTGAACCAAAAATGTGTGTGCACATTGCATCCCTGCATATGGTTATGATATAGACACAATTTTCCTCACAAACTGGGTTTGTGAGAATTAGCTAGAAGGCTCCCTTTTCATCATGCCCCATGTATAGGAGTCCTGAGAAGGTTCTCTCTCCTCCTCTGGGTGCTGGCAAGACAGAACCAGGTCAAAAGACCCCCCTTCCTTCTAGACTGTGCCTACCCCTGAGTATGAGGGGCTGCACCATGTACAAGAGAAAGCTAAGAGAAGTCTCCCTCTCCTGCAGGATCCGTGTAAGACTGAGATGGGAGAAATGACATGGCTGAGAGTCATTCTCCTACCCACCACCTGGGTGTGTGTTTCTCTTTTGGTGAAGGGGTGCATATGTGTATGTGCACATGCACAAGAGAGCAAGGAAAGCTGAGGCTCACCATCCTGCAAACCCTGCATGTGGGAGGGGTTTTCATAAAGCTCACCCTCCACCATGCAAGGGATGTGAGAGAGGGAGCAGGGAAGGGCTCGCTCTCTTGGCACGACGTATGGGTATGTTCTAGGAAGCAAGGGGCACTGGCCTGGGGGGTGCAAGTGGGCAGCAAGATAGCCACTGGAGGAGTGCTGATGGGTAAACTAGGAGGGGTGGCCATGGAAACAGGACAGTCATCCAGATGGGATGGCTGGTAACAATGTACCCCATACACAGAGCACGTAAGAGAAGGTCTACATCCCTTTGGTGTACCTGTCCATGTGCTCATGCCTATGCACTGGAGAGGGAAGAGAAGGCTTGCTCTTCTGCAAGCCTTGGGTGTGGGAGGGTAATTAAGATGCCAACGGTCCTACACTCAAGGCATGGAGGAGAGAAAGCAAGTCGGGAGGTCTGCTCTCCTGTATACTGTGCGCATGTGTGTCCCAGATGCCTTGGACTTCTATGACTATGCCCCAGACATGCTGTAATGAGAAGGTGTGTTTGTGTAAATTTACATATGTACCTTCAGAAATGTTCACTATCTACAACATAGTTGTTTTCCTTCCTTCTTTTCCTTTATTTTTTATTCCTAACACCAGTATAGTATTTACATTTGCTGAGCACTGTTCTAAGTGTTTTTCACACATAGCTCATTTATTCTCATAAAATATCCATGAGGTGATTATTATCCCTATTTTACAGAAGAAATAACACCAGACCACACATACAAGAACAGATGGTAAGAAAGCTTAGAATCTGGCATGCAAGTCATTAGAAAGAGGACTCAAAAAAGAAAGCTCAAGCTCTCAGCCACCAACCACTTTGTGTTCACACACCACACACCACACACACACACACACACACACACACACACAGAGAGAGAGAGAGAGACAGACAGACAGACAGACAGACGCAAGAGAACTTAACTTGTCAGCCCAGGGAAAAGCTGGATTAGTGTGGAAATGATACAGGACGTGAGAAGTATGAGAAGTGGCTGTGTGGTCAGATTAGAAATGTATTTTGAAAGTAGAGCCAACAAGATTTGATAGCGGTTTGTATTTGGAGAATGGAGGGAAAAAAGTGTCAAAGATGAATCCAAAACCTTTAGCCTATTAAAATTCTCCATATTCTTGGCCTACGCAATTGGGAAATGCTGTTTGCTGAGTTGGAGAACACGGAGGGAGGAGTAGGGCTTTTTGAGAGAGGGGGAGGAAAACCAGGACCTCAGCTTCGGATGTGTTAAAGTTTTGAGATACTTATTAGACATCCAGGGGCAGATGTCCAGCACATAGTTGGACATAGGCATCTGGAATTCAGGAGAGAAGTCCAGGCTGGAAACACAAACACAGAAATCATCCACATAAAATGGTACTTAGAGTTGCAAGACAAGATGAGAATAGCTGAGGACTAATGAGAAGAAAAAAAAAGTCTGAAGACTAAGCCCTATATCTCTTTAATACTTAGAATTCAGGAAGAGGAGGAGAAACCATCAAGCGACTGAGAAAGAGAGGTTTGTGAGGTAAGAAAACAACCTCATGAGTGTGGAATGCTGGAAAGTAGGTAGAGTCTCAAGGCAGAGGGAGTGATCAACTGTGTGTTGATCTGTCAAGTAAGACGACAACATTGCCCAGTAAACTGGGAGATGTGAAGGACACTGGGGACTTTGACCAGGGTCATTTAAGTGGTGCAGGTTACAGTTTTACATGGAGGGTGTTCAAGAGTAAATGGGACTAACATTTAAGTCTTTAATCCATCTTGAATTAATTTTTGTATAAGGTGTAAGGAAGGGATCCAAAGACAGAAAACCAAACACCGCATGTTCTCACTCAGGTGGGAATTGAACAATGAGAACACTTGGACACAAGGTGGGGAACATCACACACCGGGGCGTATCATAGGGTGGGGGGAAGGAAGGAAGGATAGCATTAGGAGATAGACGCAATGTGAAAGACGAGTTAACGGGTACAGACACCAACATGGCACATGTATACATATGTAACAAACCTGCACGCTGTGCACATGTACCCTAGAAATTAAAGTTTAAAAAAAAAAAGAGTAAATGGGAGAATAGAAGTAGAGATGGAGTACAATCAGCTCCTTCAAAAAAATTTTTTTTTTTTTTTTTTTGTAAAGAGGAACAGAGAAATTAGTAGAAACTGGAGGAGCTTTTTGGGTAGAGAAGGTAGTGCTTTTTAATTTTTAAAATTATTTTTAGACGGGATATGTGACAGCACATTTAAATATTGGTACAAACACTCCAGTATACAGAGAACAGTTGATGATGCAGTAAGTAGAGGGGGATCAGTTGCAGGAGCAGTGTCACTGAATAGGTCACAGGGGTTGAAATCTAGTATACAAGTGGAAGAACTGGTCCTGGCTACATGTGCCAGTAATTCATCTACAATAATGGGGAGGAGCTCACACTTAGGGACATGCACAGGTAATGGAGGAGAGGTCAGGGGAACTTCGGAGGGTCCCTTCTGATGGCTTCCATTTTCTCAGGGAAGAAGAAAGCAAAGTCAGCAGCTGAGAGTGAGGAGGAAGGAAGGGAGGTGACACTGCAGATCTGAGGACAGGAAAGGATTATGAAACAGTCATCCAAGGCAGTACTTCCCAAACATTTTCAAATAATGGGACCAAGCAGCCTAGGTGTGAGTTTTCTTCGAAGAATCAGTTGCTCCAGGCAAAGCATGTGGGTTAAGGAATTTTATTACATGTTCATCTCAATACATGCATTGCCTCCTTCAGTGCCTATTACAAACCTATATGGTTGGCACAATTAGTTATCCCATTTACATACTGTGGAAATTGAGACACAAGATAAGTCACTTGTCTAGGATCACAAAGCTTATTACAGATCAAGTCAGGATTCCACCACAGGTAATCTGACTGTCGAGACAGTGGGCCTAACCACTGAAGTCTACAGCTGTGTGTACTCACATGTGTATGAGAACTGAAAATGATAAGGACCCACTTTCTAGCACATCCTGGGCACACGCATGTGGGATGAGGGAGGAAAAGGAAGACAGAAAGAGCAAGGATGGAGAATAAGGAGGCTCAAGCTCCTATCATAAATGTGTGTGGGGGCATGCACAGAAAAGCAGTAATAAGGCGGCTGACACAGTGGCTCACACACACTGTGGCCCAGCCAGTGTGTGCGTTGGGAGGTTGTAATAACCTCCCACTTGGGAGGTCAGTTTTATTTTAGGTTAAGCCATGCGTGGGGTAGGAGAGTGGCAGCAATAGACAGCTCACAGTCCTGCAATGCTGGATGCAATGGAGCAACTCAGGTGTCTCCCTTACGTGCATAACATGAGTGTGTGTGCATGAGAGAAAGAAAGAGAAAAGCAGGATTAGAGAGGGAGGCTGCAGCAGGAGGGGGATGGGGAAACCCACAGTCCAACAGGTTTGGAGAAGCATATTTAAAATAAAAAGCTCACTGTATTCCTGTGTGGTCAAGGTGGGATGGGATAGCTCGAGAGGCTTGCATGGGGCAGGAGAGCTGGGGGAGTAGAGAGCAGAGGCAGAGACAGGACAGATATAGGAAGAATGTTCACTGATGAATCCTAGCAAATTTTTTAAATATCATAAATTTCATACCATTCTTACAATGTAAATAATTATCATTCAAACAATGCTCCACAACCTTTAAAACAACTTAAAAAAACAAGCAGCTTTTAATGTACAGACTAAGAAAGCAAACGTATTCCTTGTAGCACAATTTTCATATTCTATTCCTCATGTACCAGCTGCTTGACAACACTAACTATAGTGAAAAGAGCCAAATATGTGTTCACCTTGACACTTTTTCTTTAGTCTTTAAACTTGCTGGCCAACAGAGTGTAGCTTAGAAACTGCCCACCATCCTTAATGGATCAACTGCCATTTCTGAACTTATTTTTCCCCTAAGCTACAAGGGGCACATTATTTTTTTTATTCCTCAACACATCTACCATACAAAGCAAACACTAACAGGCCGAAGGATTCATCTCCCTCGTGGTGTACGTGTGTGTACACATGTGAAGGCACATGTGCCAGTGGTCAGAGCCAGTTTTTTTAGGCCCACTATCCTTCAAATCCTTCAACTCAGCAAGTTAAAAAAAAAAAAAGAAAAAGAAAAAGAAAAAAAAAGCGAAGTCCACTCTCCAATAATGCATGCTTGTGGGAAAAGCACTAAGAAGGCATGCTGGGTTTAAGAGGCAGGGCACAGCTCAGAAAGCTTGCACATCTGGAAACCTCGCACATCTGGAAACCTCATGTGTGGGAGGGAACTGAGACAGCTCACACCCCAATGTGAGAGGCATGTGAGACAAACAGGTAAGGAGTCACCTCTTCTCTCCCTCACAGACAGAGGATGTACACAGACGTAGGTCTAAGGAGGCGTGGGGTGATCAGGAGCCTCATCCTTTTGTACTCCTGTGTGCATCATCTGTGTCGGAGGTGGGGAGGGTGTCACCATAGTAAAGCTCACTCTTGCCAACAAGGCCTGTAAGAAAGGCACTAAACAATCTTGGCCCTGGATGCTAGGTGAAAAAAAAACAAGGGGGCACATAGCCTATGGGGGGGGGGGGGGGGGGGGTGGCACTAGAAAGTTAACTCTCCTGTAAGCTGTGTATATGAGAGTGGAATTAAAAAACACACACTACCATTCAAGGCAAATGGGAGGGTGAACAAATCAAATGTCTCAGACTGTGTGTGTTTGTGTGTGTAAAAGACTCAAGCCAGCAAACCCTTTGCAGTGTCATGCATGTGTGAAGGAGAGAAACAACAAGAAGGCAAGACGACTTGCTCTCCTGCAGACCCCACAGGTAGGAGTGGGATCCAGAAAGCTCTCTCTCCTACAGTCAAAACATAGATGGGGGGTAGTGTCAGCAGGTTCTTCTTTCTGGCAGAGTGTGAGAGGGAAGGAGGGAGGGAAGGAAGTAGAGAAGGCACATTAAGGTTCATTTGCCTGTAAACTTAAAATGTGGGAGGGGGATTGTGAAAATCCACACTCTGACACTTTGGACCCAAGAGGTACCAAGCAGGTCAGAAAGCAGGCGTGCTATAGGCCTGAGGTAGAAGGCTTGTGTATCTGCACATTTTGTGTGGATCTGCTCAAAGGCAGGTTCACTCTGCAGCACTACGTCTATGTGGGTGCCCAGGAAATGGCAGGAGCAGAGGGGGTGGTGAAAGAGTAAGTGAGAAGGGTCCAGTGACCGTACCCCATAAGTATATATTCCTGTGCATGTATGAGCAGGAATGTGCAAACAGGAAATGGGGCTCAGGCTCCCATACACCTCCTACACCTGTGTCGTTTGAGCAGTACAGTGTAGTTTCAGCTTTGGAATGGCTGGTTCTGCCATTAACAGCTGTGCCTAATCTCCCTATGCCTGCATTTCATCATCTGTAAAATGGGGAGGGTGGGAGTCCCTGATTCTTAGGGTTGTTGCAAGGATTAACAAGGACACTATGACCAGTGCTGAGCTCAGTGTCTGGACACTGTGAGTGCCAAATGTTAACTATCATTGTTAGCATCAGCAACAGCAAAATATCACTAGGGAAATATCACTCAAAGATCCCCATGAATGCCCCTGACCCCAACTGTTTAGCTTCTCTCTTGTCTGGGGCCAGAAAGGAACTGCTAAAGAGTAGTGAGTTCTAGACTTTATGTTCAACAACTTGGGGCTAAGGATAAAAGAAAGACAGAACTAGGGAGACAGACACGGATGAGATCTTCAACAACAAAAAAAGTTTATTATTGGCCAGGCATAGTGGCTCGTGCCTGTGATCCCAGCATCACACTTTGGGAGGCTGAGGCAAGACGATCACTTGAGCCAGGAGTTTGAGCCCAGTCTGGGTAAGACAGTGAGACCCCATCTCTACAAAAAAAAAAATAGCTGAGCATGGTAGCACACATCTGTAGTGTCAGCTACTCAGGAGGCTGAGGTAGGAGGATTGCTTGGGCCCAGGGGTTCAAGACTGCAGTGAGCTATGACTGTACCACTGCACTCCAGCCTGGGCAACGGAGTGAGATCCTGTCTCAAAAAAAAAAAAAAAACAAGAGTTTATTATTATTATTATTATTATTATTATTATTAGGAAGTAAAGGAGAAGGTAACAAAATGGATTGAAAACTGGGAAGGCTGAATGTATGTCAGGAGGTGAGGAGGTACTGAGGGAAGGTGTGAAGGGTGGAAACTTACAACAGGGACAAGCTGGGGGCAAGATAATAAAGGTATGACTTTGGCATTTCTGGTGGAAAAACTGTTGATCAGCAGAATGAGCTAGATAAAATAACTCCTGAAAAATCCTGAAATAATGGTATATTCAATGACTTCTGGAGTCAGAAAAACCCTAAAAGAGAGACACACATTTGGGGCTTGATAGGAATAATGTGATTGCTGTCCTCAAGGAGCTTCAAGGGTCTATATCCAGTAAGAGTCCTATGAAAAGTTCTCTGAGATACATCTTAACTCTGACACTGTATGATACAATGAGGATAGAACTAGGCCAGATAAAATGAAAATGCTGAACTACTGATACAAGGCAGTAGATGCAAAATGCCAGAATTTAGAGAGGTGGAGGCACTGCTACAGATAAGATGGGTTGGAGTGAAGAGTGACCAAAGGGGATGGGAAAGACAAACACAGATCAGGAGGAGGAGGAGGAAGAGGAGGTAGAGAAAGGTATTTCAGAAGCTAAGGAGGAGAATATGTAAAGTTACTACCTAAGGAGGGCACAAAGAAACCAGTTTGGCTGGAGTGGAGAGTTCTGACAGAGAGAAGAGGGTGAATAATGTCAAGGCCATGCTGTGGTCCTTAAATGCTGCAATAATAATAACGAGGTGGACTATCAGTGTGGTGAGCAACCTCTTAGGAGAGGGAATTTTAGGTGGCTCACCAATGTTGTTCCTCTTACTTAATGTGTCCATTTGACTGTGAAGAGGAATAAATTAAAACTAACCCTGACTCATGTTTACATGGAGTTTATTGCTTGCAGTGAGGCTACATGTTTTAATATACATGTTTTAATATTTAAAATGAGCTGATTTAAAAGAAAATAACAAGTCCAGATGGACATAAGACTGTGAAGACACTATGCAAATCATGGGGTTCGATGCTGCAAAACAGAGCTACAGACAATGGGCAGTTACCAAAGTTTTATAAGTTGAAGAGTAAAATGCTTCTTCAGGAAGTTTAGTCTAGCAGCAAGTGGAAATATGGATTTGCACCAGGGAAATCAACTTAAAAGCTCAGCTCTCACAACTAACAGATGAGAGAGTTCAGGAGGGCCTGAACTAGGCTGAGCAGAGGTGAGAACAGAAAGGAAGGGATGGGGAGTGATTCAATAGATTTCAAGAGCGGAAACTGGCAATTCATCCTATGTGGTGTTTTATGAAGATGAATCTTACACAGTCTTCAGCACAAGGGTTGAATGAGTATGACAGCTGAGCCGATAGATGAGATAAGCACAAGGGACACTTTGAACAATCTACAGAACTCGGGTAATCAAGCTTGGGCATGATTATGTCAGAAAATGCCAAGGATTCCAGCATTAACACAGAGACAGATAATGGCTTAGGCCAAGAATTAAGTATCTAGAGTCTTAGCACCCTTCACTGAAATGGCCACACTGTATTGCAAAGCACTAAACAACAGAATGCCATATGCCACGTGGATAACAAGGCATTTATTTTGCTACTCTTCATCCTATCCTGTGCTGGTGCTCCTAATATGAAACACTCATATTTCCCTCATTTCCCAACCCCTGCAGCTCTAAAGCCAGTACATAACACATGATAAAACTGGCAGTTGAGTGAATTTTACTTTATTGCTCAAGGGAAATTTAAACAAAAATGACAACTTGGAAGGACTTTACTCATGAGCTCAAGTCCCCTGTAAAAATAGACACAGTTACACTATTCATTTGGTAAATAAACTTATTACATCTTACCATTTGGTAGATTGGCAAAATGAATAGGTTCATTATCTCTTCATTGATGCTTTTCTTAGGAGCTGTCAAGCCTTTACACTCTACATTTCCTCCAAGAGCCCACTCTAAGAATGTCTCTGCTATGACTCGCTCACATAGTACTTAGACACATTCTGCCTTGCATTCCAGTTACTTGCACTGTGCTTTATCTCTCCCTGAGGGAAGGGACTGACTTTACTCTTGCTGGAAGCTTCAGCTACAAGGTAGAAACTCCATAACTATTTTCGAAAGAATTCTGTTTGCTTAGTTTAGTACAGCTACTCCCATTCTGTTTGAAGTATCGCCATTTCACAGGACCCAAAAATGTCTTATCAGCAGCTATCCAAATTACTTCCCCTTCACCATTATTGTGCAAGAATATATGGATAAAGTGACTTACTAATTCAGGAAGATTTCAGGGCGTGTCGGGTTTAGGGACACACACTCCATCCTTCAGTCACTGTTCTGCCCAGCCACCCACCCAAGGCGTGGTGACTACTAGAATGACAAATGCCGCCTACACCTTACTCTGTAATTCTAAAATGTAAGCTTAGGAATAAGTCTTGATCTGAATTTAGGTCCAGGAGACCAGATATATTGAGCTGAAGGTTAATCTTTATTTTCTCAATGGGTTAGAGAAGAAAAAAACAAATTAGACAATCTGGAGAACTGGATTATAGTTCCAACCCCATTTGACTGACCTAAGTTGAGCCTCAAGAGCGAGAGGCGAATGCTTCTGCATCTTAGTTTCATCATACCAAAGTTGATATGAACAAATATTTGTTTGGAGGGGTAAAAAGCCTGCTAAAACTTGGTGGAAGAATTCACCCAATCATGTTTAACTGCTGTGGCCTGCTGTATATCTTTTAAGAGAATATGTATAAACTTCTATCTTAGGCAGTCCCTAAGGGTTTATGCAGCAGAAGAGTCATGGATAAGATGTTTCCAGGAATATCTATCCTCTTGGAATAGAGCACAAAACTAAATAGTAGTGTATCAAATTCTGTACTGTTGCAGGTTGTGTTATAATGAGATTCTAACTTTGCATGGCAAAGGGGCTTAATATACACTAGACTCTAACACAGCTAAAAGGATTTTTAACTTTCTACTCTCCTCAATTTCTTCTTTTGGCATCTGACATAAGATGACTCCCTAATTCCTGAAATACCCTCATTTTAGCTTATATTATATGTTACAGTATTCTGGTTCTCCTACTACCTCTCTGATCCTTCCTTCTTTTCAATATTTGTTGCCGCTTCTTCCTTCCTCAAGGTTCCTACTGTGTCTAGCCCCCCACCACTACTCCACCTTGCCCCACCATACATCTATCCAATTACCGTTCTCTGAATTCTATTATGGGTTACAGACATTATTCTCAAATAACTTCCAAATTCTAAAAATCTATTCCTGCTCTCCCATTCAAGCCACAGCATATTTTAAATAATTGCCACCAAATAAAAAGTTTGACACTTGAAAAACATCCCTAAAGCTAAACTCATTACTGCTCCCCAAAGCAGATTTCTTTCTCCCCAAATTCTCTGCAATCACAATTGCTATTTTGATGTTACCTATCTAGAATGTTGATTCTCTTTTGCTCCCTCCTCTTTTAACCCCTATATTTAATTTGGTACCAAGTCCAAACTTTCCTGTTTGCAGTATTTTGTATTTATTCCTTTACTTTCTATCCCTATTTTTCTCACTGATGTCCTGGCCTTTTCCTTAGGTTATTACTCTCCAAGGTCATTCCCTGTTGTTGGCCACATTCCATCTCTAACTCCCCTGCCCTGCTTCCCAGCTGCCGCACAGATCTCTTCTCAAGTCAAGCCAATTTCCTCATGGTCAGCCTCCGCACCCACCTCTAACCAGACTTGTGTTACTGGGCCAGACTGGCCCAAATATTAACCGTCTTTAAAGGCTAGCTCAAGTCTCACTTCTTTCATGATATTTTCCCTTTCCTAAACTCCCCTAGGATAATGCCACTCACTACTTTATTGTATTCTCATTGAATAATAAGCACAAGGGAACCAGGATTCAGGCAAATTTACTCAGACCCTCCTTCACAGTGCTAGACACACAATAGTTGCTCAAGAAATGCTTTTGGATTATATGACGATTACTATTCAAACTATATTATTTATTTTAAAACCTCTGCTCTTATTTCTCTCCCTAGTGATTACATATTGAATCTGGAAGAGCTGATGAGAGGACACTCTGGACCCCCTCCCGACTCCCGTCCTGCCTTTGGAATTTAGCACATGAAAAACACATATCACAGGATACTAAAAGTCCACAATTTTAGAACTTTAGTAACAAAGGACCACAAAATCCAGCTAGATACTTCCCTTATATGTGGAAAAACTGCTTTTTCCCCCTTGAATTCAGGTTTAAACAAACCCCTTAAATTAAAAAGCAAGGACAACCGGAAACCCTTCCTCTCCAGGTCTCTTAGGAGATGCTGCTCTGAGGCTGACCTTGGTGGTGGAGAAGGTGGGTGTGGGGAGGAAACCTTAAAACGCCTAGAATCCACATCTCAAGCCAAGGAAGGAAGAGACCCAAATCCACTGGGGCCAGCACATCTCTCTCTAATGCCAGAAGTTCACAGAAGTCTCACTTCCTAACTTGTCTGGCTAGATTCTTAAATCTGTTTAAACTATTGTATTGCTTAACCCATCACCCAGCCACCAAATAACAAGTTCTCCCTAGTTAGCTCAAGGAAACGACAGCACACCAGTTACACACCCTACTGTACTCTGCCTAACAGTAACTGCCAACAGTTAGATTTTTGTGGGTCAGCAGAACTTTATAAACTCCTTTATAAACCAAGGAAAAATTATAGCTCTACATATATGCAAACCTTTATAATTGAAATATATCCCTTAATTAATCATATGGGTAAGTAAATTACTTGCATTAAAAGCATCCTAAAAAAGTTCTTGGCTTGCCTTGAGGTTAATGGAACATTGAGTTAAGAAATTATTGCTAGGGGGAAAAATAAAGAAAACAACATGCAGAACACTCAGCATATTGTCCTAGCGAAGTGTTAGTTAAGCTGCAATAGACTTTAGCAGTGTAAGCATTTTTCTCCTCGACACAAACTGTAAGTACAATATTTAAGTGTTTCTTCTCTTCTTCCTTTGTTATTGCTAAACTTTGGTTGGGAGATTCTGCCAGTGATGCACCTGGACAGTCACTGGGAATTTTAAGGGGGGTAATGATTAAAATGTCAACCCTACAAACCACGTAGGGCTTTTAAGGAGAAAACAGGCAGGTTTTCTACCCACAGGTACTTTATGAGACTAGTGTATAATCCTAGGGTAGGACATGAAACTGCATGTCAGAATTCATCCCTTGAAAGCTCAAAGAAAGCAGTAATGGTGGGAAAATGGGGAGCTGGGAACATTTTTGTTATTTTTCCAAGCTGAAATTTGGAAGGCAAAAAAAAAAAGAAAGAAAGAGAGAGAGAGAGACCCCAAGAGAGAGACCCCGGGACCCTTTTGCAGATTCTATGGCACAAGTCAAGAAGACGTAGCCAGCCAGCTCATAAATTTACCACTAACCACAACTAAATATAATTCAAAACACCTGGAAAGCTTTTTAAAAAAAATAAATGAACTGAAAGACCCTATAGATTTGGGCAGTTGTCAGAATTTGTGCTGCCAGACAGATGGCGTCAATGCTCTCAGGACAATGAGACAAGTCAAAGGCTTAATTCATTCAACTGAGCAGCACCTCTGCACATGGATTACTATTTACACTTCATAACATACACTCCCACTAACGCCATATGTTTAAGAAGCCATCATTGGGGCTGTGAAAGAAAGGAAAGAAAGTTCCCAGTGAAATTCTCACCACCCTTGGTTTACATGGGTGTCTTCACTTTGTGGTAAATCATGGGGCTGTAACTCTGGATTTGCACACTGTTTTGTAGATGTGTTATATGTTAATAAGAAAGTTTTAAAACCCCCTGACATCCTTTGGCTAAACTTGTAGCATTATTGAACACCATGCCAGAAAAACTCTTCTAGACATTGGCTTAGGCAAAGAGTTCATGACCAAGAACCCAAAAGCAAATGCAACAAGAACAAAGATAAATAGACAGGACTTAATTAAACTAAAAAGCTTCTGCACAGCAAAAGAAATACTCAGTAGAGTAAACAGACAACCCACAGAGTGGGAGAAAATTTTCACGAACTATACATCTGACAAAGGACTAATATACAAAATCTGCATGGAACTCAAATCAAGAAAAAATAATAATCCCCTCAAAAAGTGGGCTAAGGACATGAATAGACAATTCTCAAAAGAAGATATACAAATGGCTAACAAACATATGAAAAATGTTCACCACTAATTATCAGGAAAATGCAAATCAAAACCACAATGTGATGATACATCTTATTCCACCAAGAATGGCCATAATTAAAAAATTAAAAAATAACAGATGTTGGCATGGATATGGTGACAAGGGAACACTTCTACACTGCTGGTGGGAATGTAGACTAGTACAACCACTATGGAAAACAGTATGGAGATTCCTAAAGAACTGAAAGTAGATCTACCATTTGATCCAGCAATCCCACTACTGAGTATCTACCCAGAGGAAAAGAAGTCATTATATGAAAAAGACACTTGCACACGCATGTTTGTAGCAGTACAATCTGCAATTGCAAAAATATGGAACCAGCCCAAATGCCCATCAATCAACAAGTGGATAAAGAAAATGTGGTATATATATACCATGTAATATTATTCAGCCATAAAAAGGAATGAAATAATGGCATTTGCAGGAACCTGGATGGAGTTGGAGACCATTATTCTAAGTAAAGTTACTCAGGAATGGAAACCAAACATCATATAGTCTGACTTATAAATGGGAGCTAAGCAATGAGGATGCAAAGGTATAAGAATGATACAACGGCTGGGTGCAGTGGCTCATGCCTGGAATTCCAGCACTTTGGGAGGCCGAGGCAGGCAGATCACTTGAGGTTCAGGAGTTGGAGACCAGCCTGGCCAAAATGGTGAAACCTCATGTCTACTAAAAATACAAAAATTAGTTGTGTGTGGTGGCAGGTGCCTGTAAGCCCAGCTACTTGGGAAGCTAAGCCAGGAGAATTGCTTGAACCCAGGAGGCGGTGGTTGCAGTGAGCCAAGAATGCATCACTGCACTCTGGCCTGGGCGACAGAGCCAAGACTCCATCTCAAATAATAATAATAAAATGAATGACACAATGGACTTTGGTGACTTGGGAGGAAGGGTGGGAGGGGAGTAAGGGATAAAAGACTACACATTGGGTACAGTGTACACTGCTCAGGTGATGGGTATACCAAACTCTCAGAAATCACCATTAAAGAACTTACCAAGCCCAGCTACCTGGGAGGCTAAGCCAGGAGAATTGCTTGGACCCGGGAGGCGGAGGTTGCAGTGAGCCCAGGTTGCACCACTGCACTCCAGCCTGGGCAACAGAGCAAGACTCCGTTTAAAAAAAAAAATTACCCATGTTACCAAACACCACCTGTTCCCACAAAACTACTGAAAAACAATTATAAATAAATAACTAAGTGAAAGGGGAAAATACCCACCTTGCCATACAAATGCTTATTCCAGGAATTTGGAATAAACTCACTGGTTGAGATGGAAATGCCACTGCTTATTGACTACCAACCCTGAAACTACATAATGGAGAAATGATTCATTGATCAAGGAGTGTGCAGATTGGACAACTTAACCTGAAACAGGTTAATTCAGCAATTTCCAAATTTTGGGCAACTGTAATACTCTCTTAAAGGTTCCTCTAACCTCTAAAGAGAAAAAAAACATTGCATCGCATGTGGATATGAATGTTAATAGAAATTGGGTAAACAGAAAACAATGTTTAAAGTTTCACAACATTCTCAACATGTGACACTCCATGGAATCATAAAATCAGATCCGGCAATAACTGGTCTGAATCAGCAGAAAAATGACTATGAAAGGCACTAAATGAAAACCTGTGCCATAGTCAGCACTATAGAGTAGCCAAAAGGTTATGTCACAGGGCAATGTTGGAAAGTAGGTGCTCTGTATGTTCCCAGACTATAACCAACCAACTTAATATACTGTTTAAATAAATATTTTAATGAAGTGCCTCCTATGTATTATAGAAGACACATCTTTTGGAGGACAGAAAAATATTTTTATTTGGATAGAAGATTTGTTTATTCATTTAACCAATATGTATCAAGGGACTTATAAGGCTAGGTGCTAGGATATAATATGTTTTTTTGGGGAAGGACACACACTTTATACCCTTTAGTATCTCCGGCTACTTGCAAAGGCATTAAGTGGGTGGGACTAACAGAGATGGAACAATTACAGAAAAATAAAAATATGAGCCTGGGCAACATAGGGAGGCCCTATCCCTACGAACATTTTTTTAAAAATTAGCCAGATGTGGTGGTGCATGCCTGTGGTCCCACCTTCTCAGGAGGCCAAGGCAGGAGAACTGCTTGAGCCCAGAAGTTCTAGGCTGCAGTGAGCCATAATCATGCCACTACACTCCAGCCTGGGTGACAGAGCGAGAACCTGTCTCAAAAATATGGTGTAAAATCAGGCACTAAGAGGTATGATATTAAGTATAAGTAGAGCAGCAGGAGTTCAAGGAAGGGGTCTATTAAGTATAGCTTTGTATAGTTGCAGGGTGAACCCACCTGGGGCTCTCTAGCATGGGCAGATGAGGTTGCTGAAAAAGACAGGGCATTCCAAGCTAGGACAGGGAGAGTCCAAGCAAAAGGCAAGGCAGTGTGAAGGAACAGGAGGCAAAGCAGTGCTAATCCTAGTATGGCACAAGGACAGGTGCCAGCCCCCACACTCTTATTATCAGTGTTTATAGAGATTAAGAACAGAAATTAATAAGCATTTAGGGACTTTTATACCAATTTGACAGAGTAATTTTATGTTCATTAATCTAATAAAAATGAAGCTTATATTTTATATGGCTTTATAATTTTCTTCTTCTAATGATTTTTATTGTATTTTGCAAAAGTATCTGTCTATGACGGTTTACAAGTTAAAAAAAAATTAAAAGAGCAGGTCTTTCAGCACAGCTGCCTTGAGAAGCAGTGGTGGTACTATCTGTCATTCGAGGGGCTAGGGTGTGTATAGAGAGCCGGGGGAGGTAAGGATGGATAAACGAGGTGAGGCAAGATTACCAAGGACTTGAAATCCAAGCACACAGAAGAATTTATACTGGAGCCAATAAGCACTGGAAAGTCACCCTAGGTTCATAAATAAGGAAGTGACATAAAGAATGCAGTTATCCAGCCGGGCGCGGTGGCTCAAGTCTGTAATCCCAGCACTTTGGGAGGCCGAGATGGGTGGATCACGAGGTCAGGAGATCGAGACCATCCTGGCTAACACGGTGAAACCCCATCTCTACTAAAAAATACAAAAAACTAGCCGGGCGAGGTGACGGGCGCCTGTAGTCCCAGCTACTCGGGAGGCTGAGGCAGGAGCATGGCGTGAACCCGGGAGGCGGAGCTTGCAGTGAGCTGAGATCCGGCCACTGCACTCCAGCCTGGGCGACAGAGCAAGACTCCGTCTCAAAAAAAAAAAAAAAAAAAAAAAGAATGCAGTTATTTTATAGGGCAGAGTCTGGCAGCAGTTTCTTGGGTTTGATTGGAAGAAAGAACAATAGCTCAGGAACTAAAGGGATTAGAGTAACTTGGAAATAGCGGTGAGGAGGCTGAACCTGAATCACCCCCGGCCTGGGTGATGGACAATATAGCACTGGAGAACAAGGGGCAAAGCTTAGATACGCTGACTTTCTGGGGATAAAAAAGAAAAAACAGGACTCCAGGGTTTCTTGCTGGAGGCCAGACATAAAAAGGCCTCGCTTCTCTAAAAGAAAAACTTAAACCTTGACAGAGAATGACAAGTAAAGACAGACTAATGAGGAATGCAGGGGACTCAAAACACTGAAGTACTTGGAGCATGGAGGAGTTTTTCTGCAGTGGCAGGGGGCCTAGGGGTATAGCCACAGAAAGCAGGAAAGGGTGTAAAAGTATCACTTTAAATGGCGAAACTCAAGTCTATATAATCTGCAAATGAATCTATCACATTTCTACCCTGAGATTCCTTTGCACTGTAGTGAGTATATTAAAATGGCTGATTGCACACGACCATGATTGAGGGAGGGCCATTCTGTAAAGGTCTAAACAGCAATGCTTCCCTGGACTTCCCTTTCACAGGCACAGGCAACAGAAACATTACCCAAGATTTAATAGAGCCTAATTAAGACGCCCCCTCTGTTTAGGAGACTTCCAGGAAGAATGTTTTATTATACCTCGAAAACACCATCATATAAAGTTTACAATTACACCAGTGGTCTGTGAACATTCAGTTTGTGGCACATAAGTACTTCCAAGGGTATCTTATAGGAAGGAATATGGTTTTTCCTCCTTGCCATACTTGTACCTGTCAGAGGTTGATTCTTAGGGATTTAATAAGCAGTATTTAGTAAACTTTTTATACAAGTGTGTTGCTGTTCGTAATTTTCTAAAAGAACATACAGATAATTTGATTGAGAGATGGTCTTACTGGATAAGATACCATCCACCTTGTATGAGAAATGTACTGTTTACTCTCCAAAGGGGTTATCTTGACCTAAAGGTGGGGGGACTACCAACAACTTTGGACAAGTTTAGAAGATAGCAAAAAACTATGTGGCTGCAATCTCCTACAGAGAGGTCATACTTCTAGAAATTTCAATAAACAAGGGATATCAATGGACTTTGGCCAATGAAATATTTTAGGAATATAAGGTGGGATGGGAGTACCTATGAGAATAATAATATGTCATTTCAAAAAATGTGTTGGGCAATATAAGCTAATTCTCTCATCAGCATTCTGATGCTTTGGGCTTTTGGCTTAATCTACACCTGTGTTAACTGTTCCTGAACATGCCATGCATTTTTCCTTATTACATAATCTTCTGTTTTTGAAGATTATCAAGTTCAGCAGCCTCTTCTAAATAAAAGCAAGTATATATACCTTACACCAGCATTTTCTAAACTGTGAATTACATAACACTTGGTTCTATCATTAAAAAATGAAATATGATTGTCCCACGGTCAAGAAAAAATTGGGGAAACATACAAATGGATTAAAACCCATGAGAAATCCCACAGTAAAGAAACATTACATTTTTCATTTAACTCATCATTTTGGAAATAATCTGCTAGTGGAAAGAGGAAGGTAGATTCCTAAGCATTTTCTTCAATAACTGACTTTTTTTGTAAATTAAAAATGAGAAAGGATGGAAAATCAAACCATACATACAAAGGAAACTCTTAATCATCTGAAAGTTTTACAACATACGAATGTGCTAAATATCATATCTGCTAACATAAAGATTAAAAGACCCAAAAGATTTTAGAAACTTAGACAAAAAATCTTTATGTATGTTTAGCTAAGGAAAAACAATTTATTTTCATGTCACTGAAAGAAAATTTCATGTAGGTGTTTTTAAAACATGTTAATTGTTAATAAATAAAGAAAATGACTAAATAAACAAGCCAGACATCTGGGCAGATGGCAAACCAACAGTGCCTTTGAAATTAAATACACCATTTTTTAAAATCTGGAAGAATAACAAGGATTATTAATAAAAAATAATCAAGATAGGACTCAATTACTATAACTGTTTAAGAAGTAAGCCAGGTCCAATTTTGAAAGCTTTACAATACTAGAAGTAGATAAGTAAAGTCACCATGATAGGGTGAAGAGAGCATCAATTAAGATAACATAGGAAAGACCACAAGAAAAACAAACAGAGTAAGATGGACGGCCTAACAAGTACCTAAGAAAGACTACAGTTCTATGGCAAATAACCAATACATTATTACAAATAAAAGAAAGCGTTGTACATAGCAATAAAAGGAATCAAAGCCACAAGATAAATTAAGAAATTAAGGCTATCTTTTCATATCATTAAATCATCCCTCAAATTTACTAGAGTATGAATTTAAAAAGAAAGACTTCATGTCTAAAACACCAAAAGCAACGGCAGCAAAAGCTAAAATTGACAAATGGGATCTAATTAAACTAAAGGAAGCTTCTGCACAGCAAAGAAAGAAACTACCATCAGAGTGAACAGGCAACCTACAGAGATGGGAGAACATTTTTTGCAATCTACTCATCGACAAAGAGCTAATATCAGAACCTACAAAGAACTCAAACACATTTACAAAGAAAAAAACAAACAACCCCATCAAAAGTGGGCAGAGGAGCCATGAACAATTTCTCAAAAGAAGACATTCCATATAGCCAACAGACATATGAAAAGAAATACTCATCATCACTGGCCATCAGAGAAATGCAAAATCAAAACCACAATGAGATACCATCTCACCAGTTAGAATGGCGATCATTAAAAGTCGAAACAACAGGTGCTAGGAGGATGTGGAGAAATGGAACACTTTTACACTGTTGGTGGGATTGTAAACTAGTTCAACCATTGTGGGAGAAACGGTATGCGATTCCTCAAGGATCTAGAACTAGATGTACCACCGCGCCATGACCCAGCCATCCAACTACTGGGGATATACCCAAAGTTGCAAATTATGCTGCTATAAAGAGACACATGCACGTATGTTTATTGCAGCACTATTCTAATATGAGAACTTGGAGATCAGCAAAGTATCCCGTCAGTGACAGATTGGATTAAGGAAAATATGGCACATATACACCACCATGGGTCACCTATGCAGCCATAAAAGGATGAGTTTGCTGCGTCCGCTTTGGGACATGGATGCAGCTGGAAACTCATCGTTCTTAGCAAACTATCCACAGAACAGAAACCAAGCACGTATGTTCTCACTCCATGGAGTGGGGCAGACAATGAGACTCCGCTTTGGACTGGGAGGGAACATCATACACGGGACTATCATGAGGAGGTACATTAGAGGAGTTATACCTGATATAAATGGCAAGAGTTGATGGGTGCAGCAGACTAACATAACACAAAGTATACATATGTAATAAACCTACACGTTATGCATGTACCTACAACTTAAAAGTATAATAATAATAAATAAATTTAAAAACAACAACAACAACAACAAAAAAAAATCAAAAATCAAAAATAAAAAAAAAAAGAAAAGTTCACTGCTAAGTTAAAAATGTAAGATAATTATAATGCTAAATTTTATGCATTAAATGTTAAAATAATTAGAAATAAGATTAATAAAATCTGACTCTAGTTATAAAAATACATGTTTAAAATGGTTACTCTCTCCTTGAGCTCTAGGTATTTGAAAAGTAAATAATAAATTAATTAATTAAATGGTTACTCCCTCTAAGTTTGCTAATGCAAATAAAAAGAGCAAGACATTAGTCACAGAATCGGAAAAAAGTACATCTTAAACCAAAACACAAGGACACTATAAAATGATAAACAAATGAAACAGGAAATGATTTTTTAAATACCCAGTAAATTTTTTAAAAATCTAATGATTTTTTATAAAACAAAACCCTGATCAATTCAATACGACAGAGACAAACACACTCCTAGTTACAGAATTATTCCATTAGCTGAATGTGGAATCAAATTAGCAACAAAAACAACAATGAAAGAATTCAGTATATCTGAACAAGACAATACAATATAATCATCAGGTTTATATGATTTGTTTCATGTAAAAATATTTGGGAAAATGTTATTTTTCACAATAATTTGTCATATACTCAAACACAGACATTCTCAATATGAAACAGCAGGATTTCTACACAGCACAAGGCAGTAAGATAGGAAATGGGATATAAGAACACAATCCAACCACATAGAAATCATAAAAATATCTTTCTTAAATGGCAACTGAATAAAGAACTAATTAAAATACAAACAAGGAATCAAAATGTATCCATAGCTCTACAAGCCTATCTTAAGAAGTTTGAAAAAACTAATAAAATTGATAGACTGCTAGTACAATTAAACAAAGGAGAAAAGCAGATAAATGATTCACTTTAAAGATATATTTTAGTTATACTTAATAAAAAACTATTTAAATCATTAGGGAATTCCATATGTAAATATGCTACAAATCACAAAAAGGAATAAGTTTCTCAAACAAAAAAAAACAGCCCAAGTACCCAAAATGAGAGAAAGAATCTAAATATACCAAAGAAATAAGCAATATTGCCAGGCACAGTGGCTCACACCTGTAATCCCAGCACTTTGGGAAGCCAAGGTGTGAGGATATTTGAGCCCAGGAGTTCGAAACCAGCCTGGGCAACATAGTGAGATCCTGTCTCTACAAAAAAAAAACTTTTTTTAATAGTTGAGTGTGGTGGTGCATGCCTATTGTCCTAGCTACTCAAGAGGCTGAGGTGGGAGGATCACCTGAGCCCCAACATTTGAGACTACATCGAGTTATGATTATGTCACTGCCTACTGCACTCCAGTCTGGGCAACAGAGTGAGACCCTGTAGAAATAAAAGAAAAAAATGAAAGAGAAGAGAAAGAAAGAAAAAGAAATAAGCAATATTATCAACAAACTTCAAAAGAAACAAAAAAGACACAAGCAGTTCAAATATTAAATCAATAATAATCTTATAATACAAATGGTTCCTAAAAGTGCTCTATCAAACTTATTTTCATGAGACTAAGGTCAGCTTGATTACTAAACCTGATCTATGGCTAAAATCTCACAAGGAAAATTATAGATTTTTCCTATTTCTGGACACTGATGCAAAATTCTAAATACAATATTAGCAAGCTATACATCAATACTTTAAAAGAATTGTTTGTCATGATCAGTTGGATTTTAGTCTGAGGTTGCATGGCTGATTTTAAATAAAGACAACAATTCAGAAGAAGAATAGTAAAAATATAATTAAGTGAATAAATAGGGTAAAAAATCTAAAAATTCAACATTTGTTTCTAATTTTAAAAGTAGAAGGATTTTCTTTTATTATCACAAATACGATATGTCTGAAAGAAGTCAACGTTATTCTTAAGGGAGACATGTTAGAAGCAGTCATCTAAAATAAAGAAGAAAACCCCCCTACAAAGATACCCAATCATCATTCCTAATTAACTATGTTAGAAAATGTTGACCATTGTAATCAAGTAGGAAAAATAAATGAGTAATGTAAGAAGATAAAATAAAAACAACACCATTTGCACAATATATAATTAATTACATAACCTAAAAGGCCAAGATGTTTGATAAACAAAGTTAAAAATAATGAGTTCAACAAAGGTGCAAATTATAAGATAAAACCACAAAAATCTATTGCATTCCCACTCCAATAATAAATATCTACTGAATACAATTAGAAGGGCAGAAATCCCTTTCACCACAGCAACAACCACCAAGTTTTATATTTTTAATATGTATTATATAACGTATATTAACATAATATACATTATACATATTAATGTATTTATATTAGTTTATAATACATTATGTATATTGATATATTTTAATATATCTCATATATATTTTACCCTGTATACATATACACTGTGGGGACTAAGTATGGCAAAGAGGACAACAGGTTAGGCCTTCCTTTCCACCTGGACACTTGCCGAATCCTGTCAATGTTACCTCTGTAATATGACAATATGACACACAAAAAGTTTCCCATCTAAATATAAAGTTAATGCCAGTTCCTCAGAATAAGAGGTTAGAAGCAGATGGTTTGTATAAAAGGAATGAATAAAATGAAGCACAAGTAAATGAGTATGAAGTACCATATTCACCCATTGTTAGTAAAAAAATAAAGAGAAAACAAATAACTGTGGGGCTATGTGGATAATGAAGACACTCAAACTGTTCATACTACAGCATATACCAACTGCATTGTTCTGAGCCAATACTCCCAGTTCAGACAGCAGTTGTCCCCCCAAATAGACCTCTCATCTTCCATCTTGTACAAAATATGTTCCTCACAGCTGTATTCATGATTTATTTTTAAAATCCCAGAGATGTGATTGAACCAACTCTGATATAGCATTTATTCTCCTCGCTCATTGATCATTCGTTTTGAGTGATATGCACGTGAACAAAGCATGCAGTCTCTGCACCAAACTGTAATGTTAATTACGTGCAGTTTTTTTTTGTATACCAGTTATACCACAATAAAGCTAGGGGAAAAACATACAGTCTCTGATCTCAAGGAATCTATGTGATATTACTTAATTTAGCTATTAAGTATTTGTAGCACACTAATATATGGAAATGAATGTACAAAATAACATTAGTTGGAAAAGTCTATAACAATAACAAAAAACTGTATACCCAGTGATAAAAGCAATGTGAAAAGATTTTCTCTCTCTACACACACAAACAGAAACAAAGGAGAAAGACAAGAATTTGTAAGAGATGGACAATAATATATACAGTTGCCATTTTAAAAGTGTAAAATAGTTTTCTATACATGCACACAAGCTTGCACTGCATCTTTTAGAATGCTTTCAATAGCAACGTTTGGCATTATTTAGCAGCTTCTATTCTAGAGCTGTACCTCTTAGAGGGGGCCAGTCTTTATGTGTATGTAACTCACTATACTCCTCTTTTTCTCTCTCCTGTGTTTCTCTTTTAATTGCCAATAACATAAAACTGAAGTACTTCTTGTAAATTACTTGTTGCATTTACTGAAAAAGGGGGTTTATGTTCTCTTTTCCTAATTTTAAAACCAGATGAATTGAACAAATTCTATTTCTTTACTTTGTAACAGTTGCTTTTTTCCCCCTCACCACCCTTAATTGAATTTTTTCAGTGGGTCAGTGGCCCTTGATTGAATTTTTTAAGAAAGTTCTTCAATCTGGTTTTATATGATGCTATTTGCTGGAATATAAAAAGAAATCCTGAAAGCAGACATTACAAGTCTCCCATCAGGGGCAGAAGGCTCCTCTACATTTATGCTACCCTGGGCCCTTCAAGTCATTCAAAGGGATTTTATAATGTTTATTCTTAAAATTTCCAACTGTTCTGTTTTGCTTTTTCCCTAAGTGTCACCTGCATTAAAAGCAATGTTTTGTCTCTGTTGCTGCTTTGCAAAACAGCACAAAATTAGCAGGGCAAAACAGAGAACGAAATGAGCAGGGTTGATAATGGCAGTAAAAGGGAAAAGAGTAACTGCCACTAAAGCCAGGATAATCGCCCCCAGATCCCCTCCAACACAGGCTGACTGGCTCTAGTTAGAAGCATTACAAAGTCCTAAGACTCACAGGCAAAAGTACACTGGGTGCGAAGACTTAAACTGATTTCCTTAATGATGTCACTAAGTGTTTGATGAATTGAATCTTGAGTACCTTTATTGTATTGGTTTCAGCTTCATATTTAGCTTATACACAAATAATTGTAGTCCAAATACATTATTTTCTGAGTTCTTTTCCTTTTCTCTCTCTCAAAAAAAAAAAAAAAAAAAAAAGTTCAATGGCTGCTGCTCTCTGGCTGCTGGTAATAAAAAGGAATAAATTTAGTAATATTTAGATTTAAAGGCTGAATCTTGAAAGACTTGACTTTTGTACTTTAAAACTTCACTTAAAAATAAGTAAATAAATATAATTAAACTGCTAAGACTGAGACGCTGAAGCTGAGGCATGGAAAAATGAAAGAAAATATCCATAGTATTTTCTGATGCAATTTCAACATGTAGTTTTGTTTGTTTGTTTGATCACCATTTTGTGGTTGGGGTGTAGTATAAGAGTTGGGTTTCCAGATTAAAAATTAAAGAAAGACATGTGTAAGGCTCAGAGACAGGGGAATGCATTAACCATGAAATCAGAAATTAGAATAAGATTCAAGCAACTTCAGCTGTGTAGGAGAATGGACTCTGGAAAAAGAATTCACAGAACATTTTTGGATTACAGTGTAGAGAAATGATGGCTCATTGGGGAAAAAAACTTTTAATAAATGTTATTGGGGAAACAATTAAAATTCATTCCAGATGAGTCAAGGATTCAAGCTTTTTTAAATTATGGAAAACTATAAGAAAATGCAATGGTGCATTTACATTCGATGTGTGAGAGAATTTCATTAATACCAAAGCAAAAAATGAAACGGTCACCTATGCGTGATGCATATGACTACATAAAGTACATTTTGCAATTATAGAGGCAGTAAAGAAAAGTACATTTAAAAATTAAAAAGTTTAAAAGGAAAGCAATATAGATAGGAAGTAGCCATGATTTTGATGGAGAAATAACTTAATATAGAAAATAATAAAGTTCTGATACACCCTTATGGTTAATACTACTTTCCCCTAGATAAGTGTTAAAGATATAAAAACATTACACCAACAAGAAAGGAACACTAGAAAATGTTCAGCCTTATCAGCAATGAAAGCCCTGTATACCTATTAGCTTCCTAATACAACTAAATGGTATATCATATTTTATTTTCCTGAAAAGCAATACCAGTTATTAAGTATACAGTACTCTACTGGCTCTAGATGAATTGGTGAAAGAAACAAATACTGGAGAAAACTTCGTATTTTCAGTCACTGGCATTTTATATACTGGTCATTTCCATGCACCACTAGGACAGCTTTATAACTTTCAATGCATATTTTCAGCAGCTCAGTTTCTTTCAGATTTTTTTAAAATTTCAGATTCATTTTTAGTCATTTATGCCTAATCTATTTGTTAGGCAATCTTTCATACATTTTTCTCCATTTTATTTCAGCCATTAAGTGAAACTGCTTTTGGAAATTTGGCTGACATTAATGTTTCCAATCACAAGTCCATTTATCCATAAATAGTTTTTGTATACTTTCTTGTTATTTTACAGTATTTAAAACATACTTTAAAAAAAGCATTTTGGGCTGTTTTAAATTATTTTGCTTCACTAAAGCCTATATTCTAAAGAGAAACAAGCTTTCAACAGAGTTGAGGGAATGGCTGAATTTTTTGTTAGGTATTCCTAAAAGTAGCATTAGATTTTAGATACTAATTTTAACACTGTAGTGTAAAATTAAGGGAGACATATATAGACATATAATTAATTCAGCATTCCAGTAATCATAGATATATTTATATCTTTAACCCTAAATACATTAGACAGTACTAGGCTTTTAATATGACTAGTTAGTATTTATAAAAGTAAAGTTGCTTCAATATGCAAGAATTATAGAAAAAATAAAGTAGAGAAAGCAGAGCTTAAAGAGGTAAAGCCAGCAAGGCAGCAGAATTTTTTTTTTAAATCCTGTTGGTCAAAGGATACAAAATTTCATTTAGATAGGGGAAATAGGTTCAAAAATCTATCGTACAACAGTGGTGATTACAGTTAATAACAATGTAGTCTGTATTCTTGAAAATAGCTAAGAGACTACATTTTAAATGTTCTCATCACAAAAAAAGTGTAAGTGAAGTCATACATATGTTAGCTTGATTTAGCCATTCCATAATGTACACGTTTAAAAGCATCACGTAGTACATGATAAATATATACAATTTTTATTTCTCAATTAAAATGAATCACCTGAAAGTTTACCTAATATTGGAGGAAAATTTAAATTCCAGGGAGATATTGACAAATTGAGTTGGCTGTCAGAAAATGAATTATATTTTGTTAAGTAGGAAGAATGAACAGAAATTATTCAAAGCAGGTAAAAAGCTTCAGAACTACCCTGTGATACACAGAAATGAGCAATATATCAGACTTATAGACAAGTTCATTATTTCAAACAAATCATCTTCTTTTCAAATGTTTTCTAATTGATCAGTGATTAAATAACTTCTGGTATATTTGTGAAGGACTAAACTCTAGCCATCAAAAGTGAAAAATGATCAATGTGTGGCGTATGGTGGGGAATGTGGGAGAGGTGGGCTGCAAGCAAGACTTTACTAAAATAAAGGGAGAAAAGAAACATCTTTTTTGGTAAAAACAACAAGGATACAAAGAGATTCCAGAGTTGTATAAATAGTAGGTACTTTGTAGGGAAGGTATTGCCTTCTTTCTTTTAAGGTATTTCAGCATACAATTAAAAAATCATGGTATCTTCAAGCTATTTTTGCTTATTTCAGAGGATGACATTCCCCTTATCCTCTCCAAAGTTGGCCCCCTGTCCTGTGTTTTGATTATCTTCTTCCTCACCTTTGTGGAGGTTGTGCTTCAACTGTCCCCACCAGACCTCTACATCTCCAGTAATGTATTTAAAGCAAGACCACAACACCCCTTTAATCATGTTATCCCCTCTGGCAATCCCCCACCCTTCCACACATACTTTGTTCCTACCTTTATCTTACACATTGGTTTTTAAAAGGTCCACCCTCTTGGGAAAGTCTATAGGCCAAGCCCACCCCTCTCTCAACATTACATTCACTAAATAAAAGGCACACTTAAAATAGGTTAAATAGAGGTTAAAATCATTCTGTAAGAATTTTCAAAAAGAGATTTTAAGACTAGTAGGCAGCAGCTACAAGGAGAAACAATTAACATGGACATGTTTTTTAAAAAAATCGAAACTGTAAAGAAAGGAAATGAAGCCTTACATTATGTTTTTCAAAGTGTTTTCCTACTGGTTAGAGTGAAGGAAATCTTGTAGGTACACTGTATTTGTAGAAGAAATCTTAGACATGCTCTAATACAACACTTTTATTTTATAGATGAAGACACTGATGCCCAGGGCTGTGTTAATGCTGGCTACTGAGCCTGTGCTCTGTGCCAAGCAAGTGCTTTACATGCATCCTCTCATATAAGTCTCAGGACAATTGCCATTCAATGGTTGAGGAAACTGACTCAGAGCAGTTAAGTAATTTCCCAAAGGTAGTATGGGACAAGCTACGTAGTCTGTGGGACCCAGTGCAAAATGAAACTGTAAGGTCCCTTACTCAAAAACTATTAAGAATTTCAAGACGGTGACAGCAGAGGATTAAACCCTGCACACACATGCCCTTCCAAGTGCCCAGCCCTGTGAGACTGCACAGGTTGCATGCCCATGAAGTCCACCCCGGGTATATCATTAGTAAACGTGGTAGAGCTGGGGCTGAAACCTACTTCCCTTAGATCTCAGAGTCCTTACCTGTACTCACTATTCTGCCTCCTGGGGAATTTAAGGGATCCTCTTACCCAAGGTCATACCGTTAGTTTGCAACAGAGAAAATCTGAACTCAGGCAGCTTGACTCCAGTTTGCCTGTGGCCACAAAAGACCCTTTTGCGCCCTGTCTCTCTCCCAGGTGATTGAGATCAGCTAGTTACGGGCAGCTGGGGAGGAGCAGCTGTCACCGTCACAGCTGAATCGGCTTGCTGCTGCTGGCTGGCCCAGCCCTGCCCGCCACCTGCTCTACAACTCTAAAATCAGCCTGTGTACAGCCTGGGCTTCTAGGGGGGGAAAGAAAAGACACTAGGAGATGAGAGGGCGAGTGTTCTTTTAATTTTTTTTTTTTTCCTCACTCCAGAGGTCCTCTATGGCGGGAGTCTGGACACAGATAATTCGAAAAAGTCCCCTTATGGTCCTCATATACAACCTTGGGTAATGACTACATATTAGTCTGATGAGAGAAATGAAGGAGTCTCAGATACCTCTAAGAATGTGACAACATATGGCAACTGTGTCACTGTGGAAATTACACTAGACTTGGAGGGAAACATACCAGGGTTTAGAATTCCCGCCCAGACACTTATTTGATGTCAGACTTTGGCCACATTGTTTCACTTCTTTGAGCCTCGATTCCCTCATTTATAAATTGCATATACACCATTGATTTCCCTGGGTTGTGAAGTGTGCACTACATTCACTGCACTGTGCTTGACACGTATATATTCATAAAGTTTTTAAAAGACTGAGAAAAAGTCCCCTATGCACAATAACTTTTTTAAAGGGTATATTCAACGTTAGGGAGCATTGCCCTAATATATTCATTTTATAAGGGAAACAAATCCCTAACCTCAGCGCCTTGTTTCAATTCCCCCTCCCTCAAAATAGCTATACTCTAAAATCTCTCCCTGCTCTTCAACTCCACTCAATAAACAGTTTCTTTAGCAAATAATCCAATCCAAAGGAACAATCCAGATAAAATCTAGGAAACCACAGGGTGGCTCTGAGACACCATTTTGGATATCTGCTATTTATGATGCAAGCTTATTCCGCTAAAAGAGACCTTTTCTTCCACTTTGTCTTATCTGTGTCCTTGCTTCCTTAATGAGGCTTAAGAAACATTTCTGTACCAGAGGGGTTTTTATTGTTTCCTTCTCAAGTAACCAAAATTAGCCTAAGTGCATCTGCCTTGCTTTTCCTAGAAATTCCACCAAACAACCCTCCCCTCAAGCAGAACAAACTGACAATGGGATCAAGTTTATCTTTGCTGCCATATCAAAATGCTGTCTCCTGCTGTCCTAACCTTTGAAAATGCCTTGGTATTTATTGTGACAGCAGAACACTCCACTGTAAAAATAGTTATGTATATAGACAAAGCCTGGAAGAAAACACAAAAATAATGAGAGCTGCTGTTTTAAAGGGATGATAGTCCTGGCATGCTATTCCCACATGCCTGACATTAAACAGAAATTTTAAAAGCAGTTCTTTTACATAGATGACTACAAATTAAAAGTTTTCAGCACCCTCTCCTTGCACAAACCCATGACTTTGTAACAATATCATCCTTACCTCCTTCCATTTCAGGAGTCTTAACTATTAGTGGCAGTCTCCCCTCTCTTTGCCTGTTCTCATACCTAGCAATATTTGATACCAATGATCACTTCACCCTGGAAACCATCACCTCCCGTGGGTTTTTCTGACATTATCCCTCAACCACTCTGTGCTGGCTCCTCTCAGAGTTCTGGTGCTGGCCTTGTTACCAACCAGATTTTTCACTTTAGGAGCGGTTCTCAAACTTCAGCCTGCATCACAATCCCCTGGAGGGTTTGTTAAAATAAAGTGTTGGGCCCCATTCCCAGAATTTCTCCTTCAGGGATTTGGGGGTAGGACCCTAGAATTTTCCTAACAATTCCCAGGTAATGCTACCATGGCTGGGAGCCACACTGTGAGAATAACTGCTTTAGGTAAGAGAGAGCTAAACAAGATTAGGCCAGGATTTCTAGGACCTTGACACTACTAACTTTGTTGCGGGGGGCTGTCCTGTGCACTGTAGGATGGTTACTGTCATCCTTGGGCCTCCACCCACTAGATGCCAGTAGATACCCCCAGCCAATTTTGACACTGAAAAACATCTCCAGACATTCTCAAGTGTTCTCTGGAAAAGCAAAATCACCCCTAGTTAAGAACCACCAAGTTAGACTAATAACCAAGTTCTCTTTCCATGAAGCGACGAAGCCTCTTCTACCTGTTCAAAGGACGCAGGTCTTTCTCATTATTTGGTCCTTTTTGTTTAATCATTCATGCATCCATCTCACTATGTGTCAGGCACTGTGGGGATACTTGGATTGATGAACATGTCCCAACTCTTAGAATACTCACAATTAATAGATGAGACAGTGTGATCAAGTAGGCCCAAGAGACTGTGGGGACATGGAACAGGGGGTCATGGTAAGCTTTCTGAAACATGATAATAAAGATAGGAAGGAGTCGGCTAGACAAAAGGGATGGGAGATGAGAACTCCAGAAAGAGGGCAGGGCATATGCAAAGATGATGAGCAGAGGATGAGAGTCAGAAAACCGCCAGCTGTTCCATGTGGCTGCAGGCAATCCTATTTTCTTCCCTTATAGGAAGAGGGTAAATGGAGGAAAATAATATTATCAACTCTTTACTTTCTTTCCTATGAATGACTTTTAAATCTTTTTATCTCCTATATCCATCTCTGGTAATTCTATGTCCCCATTTATACTGTAAGCTATGGCTACTTTGATTTTCTTTCTAGTAGCCTCAGACCCTTAAGAAACACTTTCATCAGATGCTTCAATTAACCCACTTATGCCTAGTGTTCCATTATTGGAACACTAAGGATATAGGAGTTATTTATATCCTACTGCTCAAGGTCATTGCCAAGGTCTGATTTTTCACCCATGCAAAAATTCAAAAAATTGCAAACTCTGGTAATGGGTTAAATCCTCCTCCTCTCCTATCATGGCACCCATTACACTTGATTACCATTGTTTTTGTCTCTCTGCCTTAATAAGACCACAGGTTCCATTAGGGCAGTGACCATGGCTATCTTGTTCTTCAGTGTATCTCCAGCATCCTGTACTGTGCCTTGCATAAAGAAGCCAATGAAATACCAGCTGAATGAGTTATGTCCTCAAATTCCATTTGTCCAAAACTGAACACTCACCAACTCCTTCCTTCCCCAAACCAGGTTCTACCTTTGTATTTAATATCTCAGTTATGGTACCTACCATCCTTCCACCTCTTGCACAACCCATTCCCACAGGCTCATCAAAATCTTATCATCTTTCACTTCGTTTTCTCCCTTCACACATCCATCTTTGATGTCTCAAATGAAAGGCAAGATATGTCCTCTGAACTTCAATAAGCACTTCATCTGGGAGACAGCCTATGGAAAGAGCTTTGGAATCAGGTAGAGATGGGCTTATCTCACTTCTGCCTCTTAAGGGCTGGGTGACTTTGAATAAGTTAATTACACTCTCAGAGCCTTATTTTCCTCATCTTTAAATGGGTTTCATAGCACCAACCTCATAAGGTTGTTACAGAGCTAAATGTGCGCTTCAGTGTTAGTCAATAAATGTTTCTTTTCCCCAGAGCATCCCTGGCAGGAGTAAGAAGTGGACAGGAAAACAGGCAAAAAAGACCAGTAAAGAGTTAAATAGGAAGGTCAATAAAATGGAGCAGAGTGAGAGGAATAACATGTAAGGTGAAGAATTTCATCTCCTCCAAGAGCCACACTTACTTTTCTATTGTTTTTCTCTCAAAATTTAACACATGGCATTTATACTAATCTAGGAACATAGTTCTACCCAAGAGAAATGAAAGCATATGTCCACCAAAAGACTCATACACAAATGTTCATACCAAATAATAGCAAAAAAGTGGAAACAACACAATGTCCATCAACTGATGAATGGATAAACAAAATGCTGTCTATCCATACAATGGAATATTATTAGGCAATAAAAAGGAATGAAGTACTGATACATGCTATGACATAAATGAACCTTGAAGATGCTATGCTCAGTGAAAGAAGTGAGACACAAAAGAACACATACTTTATGATTCCATTTATATGAAATATCCAAAATAGTCAAATCCATAGAAACAGAAAGTAAACTGATGGTTGGCAGGGCTGGAGGGTGACTACTGATGGGAAAGGAGTTTATTTTTGGTAAGACACAAATGTTCTGAAATTAGTGCGAATCAGATGCTCCTTAACTTACGATGGGGTTACGTCCCAACAAACCCATAGTAAGCTGACAATATCGTAAGTTAAAAATGCATGGCTGACTAGGAGCTGTGCCTGGCTGCCACCAGCCAGCACTGCAAGAAGAGTACTGTTTCTACTGATAGCTATTGCTTTCACGCCATCATAAAGTCAAAAAAACAGTAAGTTGAGCCATCATAGGTCAGGGACCATCCGTATACTTAAGATCATTGAATTGTACACTTTAAATAGGTGAGGTGTATAATACGTTAATTGTATCTCAATAAAGCTGTTAAGAAAGAAAGATACAGAGAATAAAAAACAGAGAAATGGCAAAAAAATACTAATTATTTTCTTCCTATATTCCATTATCTTGTATATTCCACCCTGAAGACTGCTGATTTCAACCACAGAGAAATCATCTGGCTATAAAGTCTCTCTGACACTAGCCATGACAAGAATTCATGAGCATTGCCAGAGAGATGGGTGAGGGGACAATGAGAGCCAGGTTTGTGCAGAAGTGAAGCGTAAGTGCTCTAGAGGAGTGCTTCTCCAACTTTAGTGCATATTCATTACCTTGTGATCTTGTTTTCACCAGGTTATTGTGGCTCTAAAATGAAAGAATGAATTACAATGCACTGTAATCAGTAAAGCACCATATAAAGGTTGCTAAGCAGACAAGTCAAACATTTCTGAGGATGTATGGGGGGTATGATTTTGAGTGAAGGAAGAGGAATGACAGTAAGGTTTCCTTTTTCCTACGTTGCTTAAGGGAGGGTTTAAGAATGATGACCACTTAACCTCACTGAACTACGATGTCTTCAATTCTGTATGTTGGAAGCATCTGGCACAATTTTTAGAATTATATGATCTTAAATTGCCTTAAAACTCTTAAAGTAGAAAAGTCACATGTAGACAGCTGAGAGCTTACTCAGCAAGGTAATTTGGTAGGGAAAGAGTACAGACTCTGGGGTCAAAAATCGTGGGGTTGAGGCCCATATCTAACACTTGTTAATAAAAGCTTTATATCTTTAGTAAATTCCTTAGTGTTTCTTCATATGTGATATGAGTAGGGAAAATAAATCTTGCCTGTGTCATGAGGTGATAGTAGGATCAACTGAGCTGATACAGTGAAAGCATTTTGTCAACCTCTGGATTGGTTGCTTCATAATTTTTTTGTCGCACATGTCTGTCAGTAGAAAAACATTTCAACATTTACTCCCATGTATGTACCATTGTACTAATATTATGTACAACATAAAACTTATACAAAAACAGAGGGAGGAAGGATGATAAAAATAATTTGAAGATTAGAATTTCTATGGTAGAGGAGAGAAATAATCCATGTTAAATTTACTGAAATTGACAACTGTACTATAGTTGTGTAAGAGAATGTCTCTATTCCTAATAAATACATACTCAATTATTTGGGGGTAAAGGGCCATGAGGTATGAACCTTTATCCCCAAGTGTCTCAGAAATATGTACACACACACACACACACACAACCAGAGAATGCATATGATAAAGCAAAGAGGGTAAAATGCTAACAACAGGTAAATCTGAAATCTGAGTAAAGGGTGTAAGGGTGTTTTTTGTACTTTTTTGGACAAATTTTTTATAAGTTTGAAATTATTTCCAAATATATTTTTAAAAATTAGTCCTAATAATTGACTGAGAGTTCCAGAATGGAAGAGTAAGGAACTTGGCAGATTCTCTCCCTGGTAAAGCAACAATTTAACTGGCAAAAAATACTTGTTAAAGCAATCATTTAAAGTTTCTGGAAATTATCCCAAGGACATACAGCAAACATACATTCAACAAAATCTACTAAATCTTAGCACGAACAGTAGAGCAGGGGGTATCTGAGCATTGAACTACTTCCTTACCACTTCCCCCAGCTCTGGGTTACAGAGGCTTCTCCCTGGCTAGCCAAGAAAATGGCAGCTCCTCCCCCCAATCTCCACTCCAGGCACAGCAGGCCAAGGACACTGGGTCCTGATCACCCTCATCCCAGTTCACTCCCAGGGCAGAGGCTGCAATATCCTTTCATGATAAAAATCATTCAATAAAGTAGGAATAGAAGAGAACTTCTTCAAACTGATTAACAACCATTTCTGAAAAACCCAGAGCTAACATAATAATTATTGGTGAAAAACTGAATGCTTTCCACCTAAAATCAGGAACAAGACAAAATGTACAATCTCACACCTTCTATTCAATATTGTTCTAGCCAGGGCAATTAGGCAGGAAAAAGAAAGAAAAGGCATCCAGATTGGAAAGTAAGTAAAACTATTTCTAAATACATATAACATGATTATATATATATACACACACACACACATATATTCCTAAGGTATTCACCAAAGAACCACTAGAACTAATAAATAAGTTCAGCAAGGTTGGAGGATACAAGGTCAGTATACCAAAAAATCCATGCATTTTTATATACTAGCAATGAATAATCTAAAATGATGTTAAGAAAACAATTGCATTTATAAATAATGGCACTAAAATAATGTCATATGTAGGAATAAATTTAACAGAAGTGTAAAATTTGTACTGCAAAAACTCCAGAACACTGTTAAAATAAATTAAAGACCTAAATAAATGGAAAGATATCTCATGACAGACAATAACAAGTGTTGGCAAGGACACAGAGAAACTGAAACCGGAACCCTCATGCATTGCTGGTGGAAATGTAAAATGCTGCAGCTGCTTTAGAAAGCAGTTTGGCAGTTCCTCAAAATATTAAACACAGAGTTATCATAAGACCCAAAAATTCCAGTCCGAGGTATATAGCCAAGAGAAATGAAAATATATGTCCACCCAAAAACATATGTGTGAATGTTCATAGTAGCATTATTTGTAATAGCCAAAAAGTGAAAACAACCCAGATATCCATCAACTGATGAATGGATTCTTTTAAATGTAGCATATATCCACATAGAGGAATATTATTCCGCTATAAAACAAATGAAGTAATGAAGTACTGTTTGCTACCTGCTGCAACATAGATGAACTTAGAAAAAAATTATGTGGAGACCACACACTGTATGATTTCATTTATAAGAAATTTCCAGAACAGGCAAATCCACAGAGATAAGAAGTAAATTAGAGGCGATAGAGTGTGCTCAGGTGTGGGTAGGGGGAGTAGGGATTGACTACTAATGGGTATAGTGTTTCAAGGTGATAGAAATGTTTCAAAATTAGATTATAGTGATAGTTGCACAACTTTAAATATAATAAAAACCATTACATTGTACACTTTAAATGGGTGAATTAGATGGTATGCAAATTATATCTAAATAAAGCTGTTTTGAAGTATAAATGGTGTAAACGAACCAATTAATGGCAGAAATCTGTAAACTAGATTTAGAAAGCAAGAACCTACTAACTACATGTTGCCTACAAAACACCTGATTTAAATATAATGACATAAATAGGTTAAAAGTAAAAAGCTAGGAAAGGATACATCACACTAACACTAATCAAAAGAAAGCTGAAATGTCTTTATAACATCAGAGAAAGAAGATTTTATACCAAAGACTGTTACCATGAATAAAAAAGGTCATTTCATGATACAAGGAGCAATTCATCAAGAGTACACAGTAATCCTAAACATGCATGCACCTAACAACCAAGCTTCAAATATATAAAGCAAAAACAGAACTCAAGCAGAAATAGATAAATCCATAATCACAGACAGATTTCAACACCACTCTCTCAATAATTGATAGAAGAAAATCAGGATATAGAAGACTTAAAAAAATACTGGCAAACAATTTGACCCTACTGACATTTCTAGAACACACCACCCAACAACAGCAGAAGCCACATCACTTTCAAGTGCACACGGAACAATTTACTAAGATATACCATATTCTGGGCCATAAAACAAGTATGAACGAATTTAAAAGAACCCAAACTATACATAGTCTGTTCTCAGGTGACAATGAAATTAAATAAACCAATAACAGAAAGATAGTTGCAAAAGCCACTAAATGTTTGGAAACCATTAACGTGCTTCTTAATAACCCATGAATCAAAGAAGTAATCAAAATGAAAATTAGAAACTATTTTGCACTGAAAGAAAATGAAAACATACCATATCAAAAATAGGGATGCTGCTTAAGCAGGAAGCATTCCCTTGAGAAGCCTGGCACAAGACAGGATGCCTCTCTCACCCTCCTATTCAACGCAGGTGTTACGATTCTGGCTGAGGCAATCAGGCAAGAGAGAAATCAAAAGGGTATTCAGTTAGGAAAAGAAGAGTCAAATTGTCCCTATTTGCAGATGGCAGTTGTATAGCTAGAAACCCCATCATCTCAGCCCAAAATCTCTTTAAGTACAGTAAGCAGCTTCAGCAGAATCTCAGGATACAAAATTAGTAATACAAAATCCCACCAAGCATTCTTATGCACAGTAACAGACAGAGCAGAGCCAAATCATGAATGGGCACAAATTCACAATTTGCTTCAAAGGAGATAAAATACCTAGGAATCCAGCTTTACAGGGATGCTGGGGAGACCTCTTCAAGGAGAACTACAGAGCCACTGCTCCAGTAGAATAAAGGAGGACACAAACAAATGGAAGAACATACCATGCTCCTTGGATGGAAGAATCAATGTGTAGAAATGGCCCTTACTGCCCAAGGTAATTTATAGATTCAATGCCATCCCCATCAAGCTCACAATGGCTCTTCACAGAATTGGAAAAAACTGCTTTAAAATTCACATGGAACAAAAGAGCCGCATTCCCAAGACAATCCTAAGTCAAAAGGGGAACAAGCTGGAGGCATCCATGCAGGACTTCAAACTATACTCCAAGGCTACAGTAGCCAAAGACAGCATGAGTACTGGTACCAAAACAGAATCTAGACCAATGGAACAGAACAGAGCCTCAGAAATAATGCACATCCTACGGCCATCCCAGTCTTGACAAACCTGGCAAAAACAAAATGGGAAAGGATTCCCTATTGAATAAAATAGTGCTAGGAGAATTGGCTACAACCATAAGTAGAAAGCTAGAAACTGGATCCTTTTCTTACTCCTTCACTCGAAAATTAATTCAGATGGATTAGAGACTTAAATGTGGGCCTCAATACCATAGAAAGCCTAGAAGAAAACCACAAGTAATACCATTTCAGAACATAGAAGCATAGGCAAGGACTTCATGTCTAAAACACCAAAAACAGCAGCAGCAAAGGTAATAAATGGGATCTAATTAAACTAAAAGAGCTTCTGCACAGCAAAAGAAACTACCATCAGAGTGAACAGGCAGCCTACAGAATGGGAGAAAATTTTTTGCAATCTACTCATCTGACAAAGGCTAGCAATATCCAGAACCTACAAGAACTCCGAACAAATTTACAAGAAAAACAAAACAGCACATCAAAAAGTGGGCAAAGGATACTGAACAGACCTTGTTTCTCCAAAAGAGACATTCCTTACAGCCAACAGACACATAGAAAAAATGCTCATCATCACTGGCCATCAGAAATGCAAATCAAAACCACAATGAGATACCATCATACCCAGTTAGAATAGCAATCATTAAAAGTCAAGGGGAAACAACAGGTGCTAGAGAGGATGTGGAGAAATAGGAACACTTTTACCTGTTGGGTAGGATTGTAAAACTAGTTCAACCATTACTTGGGAAAACAACAGTATGGCGATTCCTCAGGATCTAGAATAGATGTACCATATATTATCTGCATCCCATTACTGGGTATATACCCAAAGTTATAAATCAATGCTGCTATAAAGACACATTTTGCTGGATGTTCATTCTTGGCACTATTCACAATAGCAAGACTTGAGATGTAGTATCCCATCAATTTGTTGAGACTGGATTAGAAAATGTGGCACATATACACCATGGAATGCTATACAGCCATAAAAGGGATGGGATTTGTGTCCTTTGTAGGGACATGGATGCAGCTGGAAACCATCATTCTCAGCAAACTATCGCAAGAACAGAAAACCAAACACCGCATGTTCTCACTCATAGGTGGGAACTGAACAATGAGATCACTTGGACTCGGGAAGGGGAACATCACACATCGGGGCCTATTATGGGGAGGGGGGAGAGGGGAGGGACTGCACTGGGAGTTATACCTGATGTAAATGATGAGCTGATGGGTGCTGACGAGTTGATGGGTGCAGCACACCAACGTGGCACATGTATACATATGTTACAAACCTGCACATTATGCACATGTACCCTAGAACTTAAAGTATAATAAAAAAAAAATCTCGCAAACAGAAAAAATTGAAGTTCCTGTATCTAAAAAAGGGAGTCTATATTTGAACAAACTAGCTACTAACAAAACAACTATTAAAAATATGACCTAATGGTGAATGAGGATTATATTGGGAGAAAGAAATAAATTTTACCACAGTCAAAAAAAAAAAGAAAAGAAAAGAAGAAAGGTCTCAGGCCAGGTGCAGGAGCTCATGCCTGTAATCCTAGCACTTCGGGAGGCTGAGGCAGGCGGATCACCTGAGGTCAGGAGTCTGAGCCAGCCTGGCCAATATGGCAAAACCCTGTCTCTACTAAAAGTACAAAAATTAGTTGGACGTAGTGGCATGCGCCTGTAATCCCAGCCACTCGGGAGGCTGAAGCATGAGAATTGCTTGAACCCGGGAGGTGGAGGTTGCAGTAAGCTGAGATCATGCCACTGCACTCCAACCTGGGCAACAGAGCAAGACTCTGTCTCAAAAAAACAAAGAAAGAAAGAAAAAAGAAATAAAGGTTTCAAATCAATGCCTCAGCTTGCACCTGAAGAAACTTAAGAGACGAAAAGCAAAAGAAACCCAAAGTAACAAAAGATATAAAATATTAAAGATCAGAGATATTAAAATCAGTGAGAGAGAAAATATTTAAAAAGGAAACATAAAAATAAGAGAAAAATCAAGGAAATACTTAGCTAGTTCTTTGAGAAGATCCATAAAATTTATCAACCCCTAACCAGACAGAACAGACTAAAAAGAGAGACAACACAAGTTATCACTATCAGGAATGAGAATCTCTACAGATTCTACAAATTTTAAACATGTAAGAAAATACTGTGAAGAATTTTATCACAAATTTTAAAACGTAGACGAAATGGACAAATTATGTGAAACACACAAACTACCAAAGTAGACTGAAGAAAAGAAGTAGATATCTTGAATATACAACACCTATTAAAAAATTGAATTTGTAGTTAAAAACATTCCCCTAAATAAAACTCCAAGTCCAGATGGCTTCACTAGAATTCTACCAAACATTGAAGGAAGAAATAATACTAGTTCTAGGGATAGAGTTGTTCTCCACCCATTCTATGGGACCAATATTACTTGGATACCAAAACCAAGCAAAGATGTCTTGAGAAAAGATAACTGAAGTCCAATATCACTAATAAACATACATGTAAACATTCCTAACAGAGTTTTAGCAAATCCAACAATATATAAAGCCAATAATCAAGACCCAGTGGGGTTCATCTCAGGAAGGCAAGATTGATTTAACATTTGAAAACCAATGTAATTTGCCATATTAAAAGACTATTAAACCATATGATCACCACAACAGGTACAGAAAAAACATTTGAGAAAATCTAACATTTGTTTCTAATTTTAAAATACCTCTCAGTAAACTAGGAATTGAAGGGAACTTCCTCCAGCGGATAAAGGGCAACTACAAAAAGAACACCTTCAGCAAATATCATTCTTGAAGATGAAAGACTGGATGCTTTCCCTCTAAATCAGGAACAAGGCAAGGTTCTCACCACTTCTTTTCAACATTGTATCAGAGGTTCTAGCCAGTGCAATTAGGCAAGACAAAGAAATAAAAGCATCCAGATTGGAAAGGAGCACCTAAAACCCATATTAAGAGGAGACATGATCATCCATGTATTGAACCTACAAAAACCATTACTAAAATTGATAAGTGAGTTTAGCATGTTGCAAAATATAACGTTAATGTAAAAAATAAATTCTATTTCTATATACTAGCAACAATCAAAAATTGAAATAAAGAACACCATTTTAAATAGCATCAGAACCATGAAATACTTAGGGATAAATCTCACAGAAGATATGCAAGACCTGTATGTACATTGAAAACTACAAAATATTGCTGAGATAAATGGAGTACAACCTACATAAAGATATCTTGGTATACTGTATATCATTATATCTCAATAAAGCTGAAAAAAATTGATAAAAATCACATGTTCTCAAGGTGGAACAGAATCTCACAAATCATCAGATCCACCTTCGGCCCCTTTGTTACTCTGATGCTCCTGATTTTAAGCTGAAGAGGAGTAAGCTGAAGTGACCCCATCTGTTCACCTTCCAAATGGAATGAGCTACACAAAACTGCTGACTGACTTATTTCAATCCTGCTGAGTGCCCTAGAGAGTACATATATTTTGTTGTACATGACACAATTTTGAGTCATGGTACATATTGATATAGTTCAAGAAAGGTTTTCCCCTGAACTTTGGAGACTTGGTCACTAACAAATTGAGGCAGAATAAAGGTACCCTATGTGCGGTCTGTGGGAGTCTGCTGCTGAAGGAGGAATGGAAAAGAGAGGGCTTGTGGAACTGAACAGTGTAATGGCAGAAAGAATGAGCCTCGGAGACAAGTGCCTGGGTACACAGTAAGTGCTCTGAAAACTTAGCTTAAAATAATATTTTTTTTAAAAGTTAAAAATAAATACAATTCAGAATTTGCCATAATCTTGATTAGATCTGGGTAGAAAAAGATCTTTATATCGGGATGAGTTTGATAAACAGATTAATAGCATAAACAAGACTTCAGGGGACATGATAAATCCACTTAATTAACCTTATGGGCCACTCAGTAAGAACCTATTTGCAGCTTAGTATAGATCGCACAGACTGTGGAAATAGACTGCATTCAAATCCTAACATCACAAGTTAATAGCCACATAACCCTGGGCAAGACACTAAATCTCTGTGTGACTCAGTTTCTTCATCTATACAATGGAGTGAAAACAGTATCCGCCTCATAAAGTGGTTGTGAGGATTTATGAGTTAATATTTGTAAGCTGCTTAGAATAAAGCCTGGCACACAGTTCATCCTATTTAAGTAAAATATAAATAATTAAATTGCTACTTGTTCATTACAGCTGTAACTGAAAAAATCTATTTCAAGCTACACTTTTCACTAACATGCAGTGACTTTACTTACAATTGGATAGAATTCATGAAGTTTCTTTACAAAAAGTAATCTCTTACCTACTCCTCCTGTGATAACTATTTCTGAAGAACATATCTTAGAAGTAGTTCACTGCTTTGATTTGAACGAAAGCAGCTCTATTTTTCTCAACATTGTTTGACATTTTCTGGCACATTGTTGGTGCTCAATAAATGGTTGCTGGACAAACATCCTTCTAGGCCAAAGCAACTGTACCATACTTTATATTGTTATTTATATAGTCAGAGTTTAAAATGCAACATGCATTACCTCCAAATACGGAATAAAGAGGACAGTTACCACCTAACTGGTTAACAAGTTTCAGTGAATTTGCCCAAGATAAGAAAGGTGCTAGTTTACTTCAAAAGCAGCAGAATTAAAGTTTTGGTTTCTGTCGAAATGATGATGCAATGCAGGCATTCCTTAGTTCTTCTTAGTGATAACAAGAAAAAAAAGACAGACTTAAACCTGGTCCACAAACAGGAAGAACATATACTTACTATATCCTAAACGGCTTCAGTAGAAAACAGCACAGGTCTTCGGAATAACTCTGACATGGAATTCACTGGTCGTCCCTCTTTTGCAGGGAATACTGATTTGTAATATTTGTCCTGAGATGGCCTTCTAAGGATGGAAATCAAATTCCCTTTTTTCAAATGTAAGGCCAGAATTAAGAAACAGGAAATATCTTCTTGCTCTGAGTGGTCAAGGTGAGAAGTTAAAAACATCTTCTCTCCAGATAACAAGTAAAGTACCTTCAAAAGAAGCTGTCTGGTTTATGTACACATATGTACACATATATGGATTGGGGCTTTTCAGCACAGAGCATGCTATCAGTTACATATGGTTACCACTCTGTCCCACATACTGCTCGATATATCTGTTCCTCCTCTTTTCTAGACTAGTTTTCCATTACTATGACAGCCACCTGTTTTAACAGTATCTTCTGAAATCCTAATCAGCTTCTCCTTGGCCCTTAAACCACATACTTCCCAAAAAAGAGAGATGAATAAATGTAAAATGTCTTGCTCTTCGCCTCTCCAGTCTCAAAGGAAGGGCTGTTTTAACATGACTTGTTCGTTCTTGCACCTATCCTTTTACACAAGTCATCCTAATCTGCCCAGAGTCACTTGTTCTTACCTCTCTACCCTACCTCAATTCAAACACTTCCTTAAAAATATGTTTCAGGTCAATTTATGTCTCTCACTTCCTTCACCTCTCAGCTCCTTCTGGAGTCACTGGCTGCTCATTAAGTCTGTACCCCTTTTACCACCATGTATAGGACTGACCCAGGTATGTCAATTCCCTATTATCATTCTAATATTGGATTGTTAGCTCATGCTACAGCCCCTAGGCTTAAGATGGCACCAGATCAGTCTGTTATTAGCACTATACCTGGACTGGGCCAAGAAGAGGGTGGGGGCTTTCATTGTCATGGCAGAAAATACAGGACTGGGCCAGACTTGAAATTAAATAGGTCAAATTTTCATTTGGGGGAAGCTCAAGGTGAGAATGACATTTAAAGCCTAATCAACTAAAGACCACCAAGGACAAGCCCGTAGTCTGACAGAGTCTGATCTGTTCACTCTTTCATAAGGACAATACTCCAGAGGAATCATGGAATGTGCTCAACAAGAGGGAGGAAAAAGCTTCTTATAGGTTCCTGGTGAAAGATTCTGAGGAAGGCCTAAGAAAAGCAGGGATCAGTTCTGGACTGGTTATGATTTATGAGGCAGGAACAGGAGAAGCAGGAATAAAGTAGGGATTCGCTGCTGTTATGGGCAATTGCAGCTCAGCAATTGGGAATCTCCAGTAATACATGGGAAGAGCCAAGTGGGTCTTGAAGCATCATTGATAAGAAAGCAGTAGCCATTGAAAGAGGGTGTCTTCATGGCATTTTCCAGCTGCTGCATGACATTGGGAGAAACGGTGTTTCCTGTTAACCTTGCAATTGTCTCAGCCCCATTAACAGCAGAAGCTGCCTTTTTATTTTTCAGTCCCAGTTGGATCCTTATGTCATGTACCTTTTTGACTCTTTCAATAAAATAGACATGGATGTTATGTATCTTTTACTTTATTTTTATTCATGCAAATGTTTAGATCTGGGAAAAATTATATAACCAAGAAGGACCTGTTCTGTATCTCTACTGACTTTGAAAGCTTAGGTAGAAAACTGAAGACTTAAAGGACACATGGAAGCTTTTCACTGCTTCTTCCTGTTTAAGGTCATGACTTTTCACTAGGAGAGAAGATATGGGAAATGAATATCTTGCTACTTAGATGATGTCAAAGAATAGGATGTAGTTTTTCTGGAGAATCACTTAAGATCTCAGAATAATGGACTTCTGGCCATTATTCTGGCCAGACTAAATGGAGGAAATTTCACAAAGAGCAGGAAGAAATGATTTCGCTGCAGATTCACTAACATGATAAATATGGACTGAAAGGGAAATGTTAAGAGAAGGAAAAAATACCACCAACTGTGACAAAGAAAAACCATACTGGAAAGGATATTCACTGCTTCTCAAGAGAAAACAAGGCAAAAAAGCCAGAAATCATACCTAGGGCTACAGAAGTCTACATACTGATTTAATAGGACTGGTAACAAAGTTATTAGGATGCTTGAAACAGCAAAAAGCAAAAATAATCTCACAGTTATGATCATCAAGAGCTGGTGAGATGGCATCTGGCACTCGATTATAGAAGGCAATAGTGTAATGGTTAAGGGAGGTGCTTTCAAGCCAGGCCGACCAGGGTTCAACTCTCTGTGTTGCCTCTTACTTGTCATGTGATCTTGGTCAAGATATTTGCCCTCTCTGAACCTTAAGTGACTCATGGATCAATTGGGTATTAGAATACTTACTTCACTAAGCTGTTAATGAAGATTGAAGTTTAGAATGCATTTAAATATCTATCATAGTGTATGTCACACAGTAGGTGGCCATTATCATCATCATCATCATCATCTGTAATAAAAAGGTAGCACTTCCTTATGGAATTTAACAAACCAGAAGGTAAAAACATTTGTCAATAATAAAAGCGAAGAGAAAGAAGTAATGTGTTACTGGATCACACTACGAACTACCCTGGAATAGAAGAAAGATGCAGTATCGAATTCTGTTCCTCCTGTTTCATACTTCTTTTCTCATCTAAACAGGCATGGGCAACCTGGTGTGCGTGGACACACATGTTGTCCCTCCTCTGTTTTGTGTGTCTTGGGACACATAATCCCACCTAATCTGAATTTGGAAGTCATGCTGACCTGTGAGAGGTCAGGTTTTAGTAGAGGGAAGGGTACAGAAGCCAGATTTCATGAGCTGAAGACTGAAAGATAAGGAAGTATAGATGGCTCTTTTAACATACTTTGAAATAAAGTATGAGAAAAAGATATCCCATTAGCCTATGGGGACTGTAGGATTAAAAAGAAGATTTTGGGGGAGGAAATGAAAGAGGGATTCTTGGACATGTCTGCAGGCAGAAGTAAAAGCTCTTTGAGAAAAACACTAAAGATACGAGACAGAGAACGGAGATGATTAATGGAACAGAATATCTTAAAAGATGCATCAGGGGATAGGTAAAAAGGAAAATGAGGTTAGCTTTGGAAAAGATGATATTAAAAGAATAAAGGTGAAAGTACCCATGGAAATAAATGTTTGGATGAGAAAGAGAAAGTTTATGACCAATGGGCTCTCTCTTTTCTCCAGTTTCCCTCAGCAGGTAATCTATATAACTAGATTACCTGCTGAGAGGAAGCTGGGGATAGAGAGGACTAAGTTAGGAGGCCTGAGGGGTGTGGTAAGAAAATGGAACAGTTGCTGTGGGAAATTGGAAAATAAAACAACCAGGAATGTGTAAAAAAGGATTAGTGAACAGCCGTTGAGGATCCAGCTGTGGTTAGAAATCACAGTTTGGTCATGGATATAATCAGCATGGTGAGGCAATTTTCCCTAGTACTTACTCAGCAGCCTGGGAACAGAACAGAAAAAAACAGATGCTGAAGTCTATCTAGGTTTGGAGATTGGCAGGGCAGGTGCAGTGGAACAAGAAGGACATGAGGGAATTGAGGATACTGTGGGAATTAATATCAAATGGTTGGCAGGGTCAAGTGGGGGTGGGAAATGCTTGCTGGGTGGGAAAGAACATACAAGCAGGAGAAGGCTGGAAGACTTCCTGGGAGAAAGGGGAAGGAACTAGAAGCACTGATGATGTCAAAGAGGTTCTGTGAGAGTCAGGGAATAGGAGATGTGAAAGGCTAGAGGTTTTAGTCAAAAACCTGAATTTCAGAGTTTAAGTATCAGAAGTAGAACAGTTCCAGATGGTGACATGATTAATAAGTGTGCCCATATGAAGAGGTTGCTGAAGCAGAGTGAAAATGGAGGTCATATTATCATAGGTCAAGGAAATATCATGCTGGGACATCTGATGATGCATCAAGGAGGCCACTGGCATGGTCTGGGATGATACAAGGAGTCAGAGGAGCATAGAAGACTAAGCTAGGTTCCAGAGGCCTCATAGAATGAGAGCAAGTAACCTAAAGATAGGTCTGTGCCAATGAAAAGAATAGGCATAATAACTGATAGCATGCATGTCAAAGAATAAGGGAAAAGGAAAGTCGTTGAACAACATTCTGGCACAGAAGCTAGCTTAAGATTGAGGAATTATCAGCAAATGAACAGGCTCCACTTAAGATGGTTGTGGAGAAAACAGTGTCATCAAGGGAAAGAGTTCTGGAAAAAAAATGGCTGCAAATATACAGACATGCTTGACCAAGGAACAAGAGTTCTGGGAGGGCGCAGGAGATCTGAGAAGGGAATGTCAGCCAGGAAATACCATGCTTATGAAAGGGGAAGGTCTGTGTTGCATTTATAAAAGGAAAATTCCATCCTTTCGGATGCTGAGGAAGCAATGAGAGGAACTACAAACTTTGTAACTAAGTTTGACCAAGAAAGAAGAACTGATTGGTAAAAGTAGAAGTGAAAGAAACTTTCAGAAATATGGCCATGTCATTTTAAGTATTGTTGGGTAATGACCACAAACAAACAAACAAAAACAATAGGGAATGAAGGTATTCCCCAGATACTGAGAATGAGAATTTCTACAAGAGACCGCAGTGACCCTTAAGTGGACTAATGTGTAAGAGGAATAAAATATTTGGGAGGATAGGTCTCATAATAGTATCAATTCCCCATGATCTTGAAGGAAAAAAAAGGAGAAGTGACTAAAGAACACAACATAAGCTACCCAGAAAACATGCTTTTACGCTACAGGAACTAATGTAGCTATAGCAGGTGCAGATTTTTCAAACTAAGATCATCTACCCTAAGTAGAAGATATATGTGAACAGGTGACAGAGAGAGCAAGTGAGCAAGCAAGTAGAATGACTCAGTTCCTATTTCTATTTCATCTTAAATGATAAGAATAATTTTTCAAACTGGAAACAATAGCACGAATGTGAATAAGAGTTCATCACAGCCCATCTGATGCAGAGATAATGAGAGTAGCAAGCAGTTTCAAATGAACTTGGACCTGTGGGCCCAGATAAAGTATATCTTATAGTACTGAGATAACCTACTTTCCTGATTGAGAGGCCACTGCTGGTAATCTCTGAAAAAAATCATAGCAGACTAGAAAAATTGGGCTGTTACTTGTAAAACTAAAAAGCTGGGGCATTTCTGAAATGGCTCAGAAAACAAAGACTGCTCATCTTGATGGGAAAAAAATCAGTTTATAATGAACTAGTAAACAGATGGTTATGAACAATGATCAGGTCATGAGAATCATAGATTGAGGTAATGGAACGAAGTGTTTTTGAGTTTCAGTAAGTCACTGAAGACATTTTTTCCCTATAGAATATGTTCATATGAGACAGGTATGTCCTGTCCTGAACAAGGAGGATGATTTATGATTGATCAAATAACCTTACTCAACAAGAATGCCACCAGAACAAACTATTGCTAAATGCAACAACTGGGATAAATCTCAAATAAATTATGCTGAGAGAAAAAAACTAATCTCAAAAGGATATATACTGCACAATTCCATTTATGTGACATTTGTGAAATAATATAATTGTAGAGATGGAAAACAGATTAGTGTTTGCCAGGGATTAGGGATGAGGAGGAGGAAGGCATGTGGCTCTATAAAGGGATAGCAAAAGGAAATCTTGTAGTGATAGTAAAGTCTCTTGATCATAGTGGGGATGGTTACACATAGCTACATGTGATAAAGTTGCATGGAGCCTCTCTCATTTCTTTCTCTCTCCCTCCCTCCCCCCATTCGCTTTCTCTCTCCCTCTCCACCTCTCTATCAATAAGCCCAGCCCCGTGGATTATATCAATGTCAGTCTCTTGGTTTCAATATCGTACTATAGTTTGTAACATGCTATCACTGGAGGAATCTGGAGGAAGGGTACATGAGACTTCCCTGTACATTTGTTTGCAGTAACCCTAATTATCTGAATCAATTACTGTGTTTAAATAAAAAGCGTTTTTAAAGAATACCAATTAATGGATCAACGTCAACCTCACAAAAGATCAACTTGCATGCTTCAGGGCTCTATACTTGGCATTACTGAAATACCACCAAGTTAGAAAAGACAGTGGAAGCATGATCATAAAATTCATGAATGATATAAAACATGGAGACACAGCTAATCTGTTTCAAATAGAACTAGAATCCAAAAATACCAACAGGCGAGGCTAGGAACTGAAAGGTAATGGAGATAAAGGTAGAACTCACCATCATACCTGCAGCATGCAACACAGTGCCTGGCACAAAGAAAACTCAAAAATTATGTAGTGAAAAAATCAGTGGATGCAAGTTTTAAAATGGTTAAAAGGGTTTAATGGGACTTCATCTAAAAAGCTCTTCAGTCAACAGAATGATAATATTCCCTCAAACTGGCAGAATATTCCACTTTATTAACAAGGTATGTATTTTTTTTCTTTTATAGAGATAGAGTCTCACTCTGTCACCCAGGCTGGAGTGCAGTGGTGTGATCTTGGCTCACTGCAGCCTCCACCTCCAGGGTTCAAGTAATTCTCATACCTCAGCCTCCTGAGTAGCTGGGATTACAGGCGCATGCCACCATGCCCAGCTAGTTTTTTGTATTTTTAGTAGAGACAGGGTTTTGCCATGTTATCCAGGCTAGTCTCGAACTCCTGACCTCAAGTGATTCACCCGTCTCGGCCTCCCAAAGTGCTGGGATTACAGGCATGAGCCACTGCGCCTGGCCACAAGGTATGTATTTTTTGAGAGAGAGGAGAGGTAAACATTATACTATTGTTGTGCTCTATACTAGCTCAATTGCCTATACAGGACCAAGTCAATTCCTGAGGGCCACATTTTAATGAAGACATGAATGAACTTGAGTGTATCCCAAATAAGGCAACTAAGATGGTTAAATATCTGGAAATCGTGTCATATAAAAAACACTAGAAGGAATGGAAGGTATGCAGTTTAAAAAAGATAAGACGTGGCAGATAGAAAGGACAATTTAGATAATAATTATAATGTAGGCTACAATATAATGATAATATTAAATACCTTGTTGTACGTAACATATCACTTTACCGCTTACAATGTGCTTTCATACATATGTCCTTACCTGTCCCGTATCTGAAAGGCTAGCAAGTGGGGAAAGGGTTATACCTTCTTCTGTGCAGTCACAGTGGTTAGAGATAAGAGACAGGTTTCAGCTCAATATAAGGAAGGATTTTCAAGCATTTTGATCTCCATGACAACGGAATAACAACAGCAAAACCAACAATAGGCTAGTAGACATTAGTACTATACATTTATTAGCTGATTTAATCATCCCAACAGTCCTGTGAGGCAGATATTATTGTCCCCATTTTACAGATGAGAAAACTAAAGCACAGAGGAGTAAAATGTGGCTATAACCACAGCTGGTCAAGTGTCAGAGCTAGAATTCAAATCCAAGCAGACCCACTCCAGAGTCACTACTTGTGGGGTAGCTGGAACAATCACCTGCCAAGGCCACTGCAGGGTGAGTGGCATGCCAGCCTTAGTCAGAGGCTGCACTAGATCAAAGGTAAGACAATAGGATTTTAGGAATCTTGGAAGATTCGGCCTGTATGGATTCAAAACCCAGTGTTGAACCCTTCTGGAAGTGGCATGGCTCCAGTCTAAGGCTGATATTAGTTCTAATGTCCTAAAGCAGATTGGTCCTAAAGCAGAGTGAAGGCAAGAGCATCAGGCTCAAAGAATTAAGACAGACCTTTGGAATAGTGGTACAGTTCTATACACATTGGGATTGGTTTTTGGCTTTCCCAGAATTTGTCAATTTGAAGATCCATTACAAGATCAATCTCGTCATAACCAAATCACAAAAGTATCTGTGTACTATTTACTATTCCAACCCCTGCCCCCATCAACTGATGCAACATATATTAAAATAGCAAAATTCACTACAGTTTGACAGTTTTAATTAACAAGTTCTCCCAGTTCAAACAACATAAATTGAGATTTCTACCTCTGGGGAAATAGAGCAGTAGGGTTTTCCTTCATTAAATATTGAAAAAAGAAAGAAACCTGCCATGTTGAAAGTCAGTTTAATAGTTGTTAGGTTGAACTGTCTTTGGAGTATACAGTAAGTACATCATTAAAAGTAAAGAGAATGTAAGATACTGAGTCAAATCTAGATGAATGTTTGAACAATAAATTGAACAGTGGAAAACACATTAAAGTCATTATAATAAACAATGAATATTCAAAAGCAGTCAAATTATCTCAGACTTTTAACAGTGGCTATGCTTATGGTACCTCATGGGGGAGTCATGGGCTGAGGGGTGACTATCTAAACAGCTAATCGGAAGCTGTAAAAAAAAAAAAATGCCAACTCTGTAAAACACAAATACTTTGTTGGGTGTCTACAAATATGTGTATTCCCATCCTCAGGGTTCTGGTTGGAGCTTAAGGGGTACAGGTGTCAACTAAGGGCCATAGAGCTTTGACTGTTTTAGAAACAGAGGCAACAGTCAGTCCACAAGACGAGGCACAAGGCTAAGGTCGACACTGCCTACAAGGGGCATAACCTGGAAAATGCAGCTAGTTGGATGGAATGGTGGTAGCACAGGGATGGGTGGTGGGTAGGATTCTCTTATTTACTTAATTAGAGACTCTGAGAGGTTAAGTGACCTGTCCTGTGTTAACACATGAAAGGCAAGTTAGTAACAGATCCCAGAGTTAAACCCAGGTCTACCTTCCTTTAAAAAAAAATGAGCACTAGTCTATCAGTCATAAGAAACAGCTCTGCCACTAACCAGCCCAGTGACTCTGGACCAATTACAGCCTAAGGCTCAGTTTCCCCATCTACAAAAGAAGAGGGGTGGCATTTGGGGGAAAAGTTAGTTTTTTGATCTCATCTTATCCCAAAGGAAATGCCACAAAGATCCAATCTTTAACTGTAACTAAAATTATAACTGTTGCTATGAGAAATAGGTCCATCCCTAATATTTACAAGGCCAGGGGCAAAAACACAAATATAGGCTCTTAATTCTCCTTCCTTCTCTCCACTACCCCACTCCTTCCTACACAGCTAGGAGCCTTGGCCACCTGCGTGTAGACCACTCAGTCCACATAGCCAAGCTCCATCCATACATTTCTCCCACCACACAAGCACCCCCTTAGACCTAGAAGAGCTCACATGTATGGCACAGTCTCTCCTTGAGAGGACAGATCCAGGGCAGAAGCCCTCACAAGCCCTGGAAGCACATTGAACAGAGATTCCTCAGCTTCCAAGTACCTAGAATATGGTCTAGAACAGGGGTGTCCAATCTTTTTGAGACGGAGTCTCAAGGCCAGGTCACCAGGCTGGAGTGCAGTGGCTGGGACATCTCGGCTCACTGCAAGCTCCTCAGCCTCCCAGGTTCAGGGCCATTCTCCTGCCTCAGCCTCCCGAGTAGCTGGGACTACAGGCGCTCGCCACTGCCCGCTAGTTTTTGTATTTTTAGTAGAGACGGGTTTCACCATGTTAGCCAGGATGGTCTCATCTCCTGACCTCGCGATCCACTCGGGATCTTTGGCTTCCCTTGTACACAAGAATTGTCTTGGGCCAGACATAACATACACTAGTGATATCTGATGAGCAAAAAAAAAAAAAAAAAAAAAATTTAAATCTCATAATGTTTCAAGAAAGTTAATGAATTTGTGTTGGGCCACATTCAAAGCTGTACTGGGGCTGCATGTGGCCCACAGGCTGCGGGTTGCACAAGCTTGGTCTAGAAGAAACAGGCAGGAGTTCTGGGTAGGCACATCTCCTTGGCCCTTAGAATTCCTTGCTCTGTGGTGAGATATGTGTAAACTACAAACCACAGAGGAAAGGGCTGATACATTTGACTATATAAAAGTGGAACACTCATGGACATTAAAAATAAATCAATTAAAAAACAAATATCAAAACTGAGAAGAAACCTGTGCAACATTATGAGAGTCACTATCCTTAAAAATAACTTATAAATAAATTAAAAAGTGACTGCCAATAAAGAACTGTCAATAATATAAGTATATGAAGAAAGTCCAACATCGTCATAAAGGAATACACTACAACAAAAAGCCCTTTTTGACTACCAAATTGACAAGCATTTTCCAAACGAGAATACACAGGATTGGCAAGAGTTCAGTTGACTACTGGGGACAGTATACATTGATCAGTCTTTACCCTCCTACCTATCCAATTCTACATTTTTAGAATTTATACTAAAGAAACATTAAGTATATACAGAAAGATTTAAGTATGAGGACATTCACTGTAGCACAGGTAATGATAGGGAACAATGGAAACAACTTAAATATCCAATAACAGTGGATTAAATAACTCGTGGTACATCAATAAAATGGAGTAGTCAAGTGTTACTGTAGGCTGGGCGCAGTGGCTCACACCTATAACGCTGATGCTTTGAGAGGCCGAGGCGGGAAGATGGCTTAAGTTCAGGAGTTCAAGACCAACCTGGGCAACATAGTGAGAAACCATATCTACAAATAATTAAAAAATTAGCTGACGGTGGCCTGCACCTATGGTCTCAGCTACTTGGGAGTCTGAGGTAGGAGGACGGCCTAAGCCCAGGTGGTCAAGACTGCAATGAGCTGTGATCGCACCACTACACTCCAGCCTGGGCGACAGAGTGAGACCTTGTCTCAAACAAAACAAAACAAAACAAAAACACAAAAAAGTTATTGTAGATAAAGAGGTGACAATATAGAAACATATCTACAATGCAAAGATGAAAAAGATACTTTACAAAATGATGTGATCCATTTTTTATTAAAGTGACACACACACGGCCGAGCACGGTGGTTCACGCCTGCAATCCCAGCACTTTGGGAGGCCGAGGCAGGCTGATCACCTGAGGTGATCTGGGAGTTCAAGACCAGCCTGACCAACATGGAGAAACCTTGTCTCTACTAAAAATGCAAAATTAGCTGGGCGTGGTGGTGCATGCCTGTAATCCCAGCTACTCGGGAGGCTGAGGCAGGAGAATCACTTGAACCCAGGAGGTGGAGGTTGTGGTGAGCCGAGATCGTGCCATTGCACTCCAGCCTGGGCAAGAGCGAAACTCCGTCTCAAAAAAAAAAAAAAAAAAAAAAGTTACACACACACATCTAGAAGTCTATATGCATGGGTGTTAACAATGGTTCTCTCTCTTTTTAAATCTGGGATGTTAAAATTTTTTGTTTCCTATTTATATTTTCTAATTTTTAAAACTGGTTAAATACATATTACAATAACATATTACATTTATTTTTAATTTTTTAAAGAGAAGAACTACATTACCATTTTTTAACTAAGGGACTCAGCTACTGCAACATTCTATAAGAGTATCCATTTGTAGATTTAACATTTTAGAATTCTATAAAAGGAAAAGCCAATTAACTGTGCGGGTGTCCTCTGGAGAGCAGGAAGGAGTCACTGAAGCATATTCTATGTTAATGGGGCAAAACTCTATTAGCATAAAACAAACAACTGAAAAAAAAACCCACCTGGAAGACAAAGTCAACCCATCTGCAAATATACTCTGGAGAGTTCTTCCTACTTAAGGGTATAGGTTCTTTTCTTTCCAGGTTTTATCTTGAAAAAATAGTCTTTTATTTCCCAATTTTTTTGTAATGCCAAATGACCTCCAAACAAAACCAAACCAATCCAGCTACAATCGGTAGCTGGAAGGGAAGGCCAGACTTGAACATAGTGGTATTGGTGGAGTGAGGAGAGTATTTTTTTTCCCACTTTTCCCACTTTAAGGTAGAGATACTTCTGTTAGAGTAACATTCCCAGCCTCTTTCTGCCCCTTTCTTTATTCTTCCCCATGGTAGGAGCTACAATTATTTGCCCAAGAGATTCAACAACAGAAATTCAAGTTATATCTAAATTTCAAGATGGGGCCACTTCCACTACAGTTTAAAAACAATTTATCTGCCTGCCCATTCAACTATGCATAACTAGAAACATATGCACAGGCATGAGCCATGTGTTTCATCACTTGCTGCCTGGCTGATCCAGGATGTCAGAAACCAAAAGACTTAGATAAGCAGTGTATTCTATGATTGGAAGTTTCTATGTATATGCAAGACAGAGGTCTGATGAGAAAGGCATATCAACACAAATGGGCCCTTAAAAAATCTACATGTCAAGGTCTCTGACCTCTCTCCATGTTGTGCTGTACAGAGCTTCCGTTTTGTGAAGAGAAAAGCATGTCAGTTCAGTGACCTGTCACCCAGTTCTGCATGTTCCTTTGAGCATAGAGGGGACCTCTACTGAAATCCTATCCATCTTTCTCCAACCAGCTCAAATGTCACCTCCTTCCTAAACCTTCCACCCTCATGCTAGCTGCAAATAACCTCTTGTTCTCTTAAGATTCTAAGCCTTTTGTTTCTACCACTCCATTATATATGATTTTATGAACAGTCGCGTGTATACTGATGGCAAAGTCTAAGTCACTGATTTTTATATGAGCCACAGTATCAACACAATGCCTTACACAGTTATTCAATAGATGTTTATGGGACTAAAACCCTACAATGTACCTAAGTTTAACAGCTTCCTTGTTCCTTACCCCTTAATAATGCAAACATTAGAGAATAGGCCTAATGTCACCTTAGAGACTTAATGGCTACAACAGCAAACTTTAATCCAATGTATCCAATTTTTTGGCTTCTTTAGCTTTTAGTCTCATGTACCTGATATAAGGATGAGATATCACCCACCTCCAGGAGCTAGATGAAACTCTCTAGAGCAGTGCTGTCTAACAGAAATATGAAAATGTGAGCCACATATGTAATCTGAAATTTTCTGGATGCCACCTTAAGAAAAGCACAAAGAAACGGGTGAAATTAACTTTAACACTCTAATTTATTTGACCCAATATATCCAAAATATTACTTCAATGGACATAGAGAGTAAAAGGGTGGTTACCAGAGAATGGGAAGGGTAGTGGGAGACTATGGGGAAGGTAGGGATGGTTAATGTGTACCAAAAATAGCTAGAATGAATAAGGCCTACTATTGGATAGCACAACAGGGTGACTATAGTCAATAATAATTTAACTATACATTTTTAAAGAACTAAAAGAGTATAATTGGATTGTTTGTAACACAAATAATGCTTGAAGGGATAGATACCCCATTCTCCATGATGTGATTACTATGTATTACATGCCTGTATCAAAACATTTCATGTACCCCATAAATATATACACTTACTATGTACCCACAAAAACTAAGAATTTTTAAAAAAGCAAAATATCATTTTAACATGTAATCAATACAGAACATTGTTGAGATATTTTACATTTTTTTAATCACGCTGTCTTTGAAATCTAGTGTGTATTTTATACTTACAGTATATCTCAATTCATACCAGGAACTACTTATTAGCTGTGAAAGCTAGTTACTTAATTTCTCTTTGCCTCAGTTCCTCAACTTTAAAAGAGGAGTAATAATGGTATTTACCTTATAGAACTATATTGAGGTTTAATAATATAATATGTGGAAGGGCTTAGTACCTGATAAATTGTAAGGATTCAATAAATATTAACTACCATAATCCTCTACCATATCATCTACTTATGAAAAAACTTGAGCTAAAAAACCAAGTATATTTCCCAATTTCATAAAGCAAAGCAAATGCTGGTTCTACTCCCTGTCTTTTACATAGTTGTCTATTAAACCATGCAGGGCAGCTGGGAGCAATGGAAAATCATATTTTTTACCCATTTAAAATTCCAAAGTGCTAGCCAGATGGAGTTTGGGAGTCAGTCCAAAGAGCAACATTCTTCAAAATGGTAGCTTAGAGAAATGCCATCCAGCTGTGTTACACTAATGGTCCTTTCACCCTACCACTTCCTTTAAGCTCTGTCCCCATTTGCTGTAATATTTCATCCATGTTACTAAGTCAAAAAGTAACATAACTTCTTGTGTTTTACTCAGCATTATTTTGGGTTATTTTGTTGCTTTTTTAAGATGACTGGTAATATTGAATATTCTTGTATAAATGTGCAAAACGTCCAGCACCTAAGATGATTCAATCTTCGACATACTTGATTGTGCTCTTCAGGAAACTCAAAGCAGAAAAGATGTTATACAGAAGCAATAGCCAAATCAAAGGAATAATGGCCTGGGAATCAAGGAATCTGATTTCTGGCCTTGGGTCTATGAATAAATCACTACATTACCTTAGCCAACCCATTTACACTCCTGAGCTATATCTCAGTTTAAGATACATTTGCATACAGTATTTAGGACTAAGTATTAACATGCAATAACTCAACATAAAATTTTATCAAGTCTCAGCATTTTTGTCTGTTGCTCTTTAAACGTTCTGGCGGTAAGTTCCCCTTGAAAAAAAATCAGCATTGACAAAGTCTGGGGATAAGTTACTTTAATAGTCAAATAACCAAAACACCTAGAAAAGAAAATAAATTGGTCCATCTATCTGATATATATGCTGTTACTAAAAGCCAAACAATTGTCATAACCTCTAGCTTTCAACTAGGTAGCAAGGTTAAGAATTACAGGACATCGCCCGGGCGCGGTGGCTCAAGCCTGTAATCCCAGCACTTTGGGAGGCCGAGACGGGCGGATCACGAGGTCAGGAGATCGAGACCATCCTGGCTAACACGGTGAAACCCCGTCTCTACTAAAAAATACAAAAAACTAGCCGGGCGAAGTGGCGGGCGCCTGTAGTCCCAGCTACTTGGGAGGCTGAGGCAGGAGAATGGCGTGTACCTGGGAGGCGGAGCTTGCAGTGAGATGAGATCTGGCCACTGCACTCCAGCCTGGGCGACAGAGCATGACTCCGTCTCTAAAAAAAAAAAAAAAAAAAGAATTACAGGACATCAGCATTAATACAAAGGGGCATCAATGGTCACCTCCATGGGTCTCTTGCCCTACTCAAAATTCCCTTCATGAAGATTCCTCAACTTCAGCATTACTGACATCTTGGGTCAGATAATTCTTCGTGGTAGGGAGTTGGCCTGTGCATTGTAGGATGTTTATCAGCTTACCTGGTTTGTTCCCACTAGATGCCAGTAACGCCTCCCCACAATTGTGACAAAAATGTCTCCAGACATTGCTAAATTTCCCCAGGGGGTAAAATTGCCCCCAGTTGAGAACCACTACTATGGATCCTGTCCATGATTACCCTAAATTTCTTTGGAATTAAGCTTTTACAGAGACTGGCAATTTTCAGTGTGTAACTGCTTATGCAATACAGCCTCATTAATACAACATGCAATGATACACTCTCATTGGCAATCTTTCCAATTAATTTGCATTTAATACACATACAGTAGAACATACTTTTGCAAAATGACCCATTACACTGCAGAGATTATCCATGTATCTTTTTCAGAGCCAAAATAATGTTTTCATATGAACAGTAATATTTTAGATTAAGATATTTATATTTTACAACCCATGATATATTTATTTAATGTTAGCACCCTGGCTTTAATTTACTGTCCAAAGTTTTCAATATACTACCCATCTACCACCCCATTCTCCTCCTCAAGCCCCCATACTTACTGTTACCCACTGAACTGCTCATGTGTTCTGGTTCCCAATGATTAAGCCCTATACTCAGCCACCCACCTTTTCACCTAAAGTACTAACAGAGGGTTATTCTATTTCCTTGGGTCTATGCATATAAGCAAATCGGGAAGGAGTACTAATGAGCCGCAAAATAACAGAATCAACCAAACATGTAAGGAATGTCTACTGTTTAATGCTATGGAGACACAAAAAGAAATAAATACAAGACATGAAAGAACCACAGAATTAAAAAAAACAAAAAAACAAAAAACACCATATCAACCACATGCCCAAAGTCATTCAGCTAGCTGATTTTATATGCTGATAGTGGAGCATCCAAATAAAAGTATCCTGATTGCAGCTATTGATGAAAACTAGAGTTTAGAGCTACCTTTATAGATTTGGGACTCAACACCTGGAGAAAGAACACCAATCAGATAATGGTGGTTACGTCTAAGGATGAAGTTGAAGGGGCATTTTCACTTTTTACTCTAGATGCATCTATATTATTTTTTAATAGGAACATGTAATTGTGTGTTACTTCTATAATTTAAAAAAAAAAAAGGTAAAGCCAGGAGTGTAGATGAAATCTCTGAGGCAGTGAGTATAAAGAGAGAAAAGGCAAAGAACTTGATACCCCTGAATATGGACATAATTAGGAGGCAGGAGGAAACAAAAGTAATGGAGAAGCAGTGACAGAGGCAGGCAGAAAGGGAACTAGAGGAGTACAACTCTGTGGCCCAGGGAGGGAAGTTTCAAAAAGGAACTGAACAGTCAACACAACCCAAAACGGGAAAAGGTAGAGAAATAAGATGGCAGGACAAAATTTAGGTCAGAAAGAGGCCTCTTAAAAATCATAACCTCCTCCCTACATCACGTCCCTCAATCTCTGAGGAAATTGAGGCCCAGAAACATTAAGTGGCTGACTAGATAGGTATTGGTAGCCAGAAGATACAGCAAAGGGAGACCAGAACATGTTTATGGACGATAGTGAATGGGTCCAGTGGAAAGGAAGAGCAGAAGAAACCAGAAGAAGAGAGGTATAATTAAGTAAATAGTATCTATAATAAACAGACAGAGAAGGGACTGAAGCAGAAGTAGACAAAATAATACAACTTTTCCTCTGAGACTGGATAACTTGTTTCCTTTTTGTTTGGGTTGTTATATAAGGAGGTGAGAGAAGTCCCTCAAACTGAGTACCTGGATTTCCCCCAGAATTCTACCTTTGGCACCTTTTCCCTCTCAAAGTATACTCAAATCCTAGGCTTCATATATCATCTATACATGAAGAGTCCCCAAATCTCTACTAGAGACCAGACCCTCTCTATACCCCAGGCCACGGGGTATATGTAGATATCTGATAGGCACCCAAATTCAAATCATCTCAACTTTGCTCCCACTCCAGCACTCTGTCTCAGTGGAAGGCCTCACACAATGAATGACTTCAGGCAAATTACTGAACATCATCTCTCATTTTATCTTTGTAAGTAGATGAAAAAAATTTGGTGGATGACAGTAAAGTTAGAGTCACAGCCATTAGAAGAGCCTTACCCAGTGAGTGTTTGTTGATGGATAACAGTAAGTTAAAAAGTCTTGGCTGGGCGCGGTGGCTCATGCCTCTAATCCCAGCACTTTGGGAGGCTGAGGCGGGCAGATCACCTGAGGTCGGGAGTTCAAAACCAGCCTGACCAACATGGAGAAACCCCATCTCTACTAAAAATACAAAATTAGCCAGGCGTGGTGGCACATGCCTGTAATCCCAGCTACTCGGGAGACTGAGGCAGGAGAATCGCCTGAACCCAGGAGGTGGAGGTTGTGGTGAGCCGAGATCATGCCACTGTACTCTAGCCTGGGCAACAACAGGGAAACTCCATCTCAAAAAAGAAAAAGAAAAAAAAGAAAAAGAAAGTATTCAATTAGCCTGATTCAGAGATATGCCAAATACAGCAGACAGACCATAAGGTGACCCCCAATGATGTCCACCTCCTGATATTCATGTCCTTGTTTAATCCCCTTTCCCTGAGTATGGGTGGGACATGTGAGTAGGTTCTAACCAATAGAATATGGCAAGGGTAATCGGAAGTCACTCCCATGACTAGATATATATGTGTATATTATTGATTCCTTCTTGCCATTGTGAGAGACAAACTGAGACTTTATCCCTTGCAAGCCTTGAAAAACAAGGTGCTGTTATATGAACTGCCTATGGAAAGACCATGTGACAGGGAATTACAGGCAGCCCCTAGGATCTGAGGGCCTCAATCCCACAACCACAAAGAACTAAATTCTGCCAACAATCACATGAGCTTGGAAGAGAACCCTGAGCCTGAGATGAGACCACCGGTTCTGCCAACACCTTGATTGCAGCCTGTGAGACCCTGAGCAGAGGACCAAGTTGAGCCATGACCATCTCCTGACCCATGGAAACTGCAAGATAATACATGTTTGTTGTTCTGAGCAATTAAGTTTGTGGTAATCCATTATGCAGCAACAGAAAACAAATACAGCAAATGATGTTTTATTAACTCCTTGAATAAAGGTATTTATGAAATATATGTGATAATAAAGCTAAAACTAACAAGAACAATAAATAAAAATTTAATTACATTAATATTTAAGTAAAGGCATAGAAAGGTTCTTGTTTAAAAAATTAGGACGGGCGTGGTGGCTCATGCCTTTAATCCTAGCACTTTGGGAGGCCGGAGTGGGTGGATTGCCTGAGCTCAGGAGTTCAAGACCAGTCTGGGCAACACAGTGAAACCCCGTCTCTACTAAAATACAAAAAATTAGCTGGGTGTGGCAGCATGTGCACGTAGTCCCAGCTACTCAGAAGGCTGAGGCAGGAGAATTGCCTGAACCCAGGGAGCGGAGGCTGCAGTAAGTGGAGATCGTGCCACCGCACTCCAGCCTGGGAGACAGAGCAAGATTCTGTCTCCAAACAAAAAAAATCGAAAGGGTAGCCAGGCACGGTAGCTCAAGCCTGTAATCCCAGCACTTTGGGAGGCCAACGCAGGTGGATCATGAGGTCAGGAGATCGAGACCATCCTGGCCAACATGGTAAAACCCTGTCTCTATTAAAAATACAAAAGAAAAAATTAGCTGGGCATGGTGGCTCACGCCTATAAATGCAGCTACTCGGGAGGCTGAGGCAGGAGAATCGCTGAGGCAGGAGAATCGCTTAAACCAGGGAGTCAGAGGTTGCAGTGAACTTAGATCACGCCACTGGACTCCAGCCTGGCAACAGAGTGAGACTCCATCTTAAAAAAAAAAATTAAAATTAAAAAATTAAAAAATTTAAAAAAAAATTGAAAGGGCGCTTATTTCAGCAGCACATATACTAAAATTAGAATGATACAGAGAAGATTAGCGTGGTCCCTGCACAGAGATGACATACACATTTTTGAAAAAATTAGAAGAGAAAGGGACAGACAGATAGAAACTTGGAGGGAAAAGCGGGTTCTGGGATCATTATGAGTTCAGAGTAAGAAATAATTATCCAAAATCCAATACTATTTGAGACCATATTAACAGGGTATAATGTACAAAACAAAAAGTCTTATTGTGCCACATGAACTGGTTGAATCAGATCAATAAATACTTCCTGGGTGACTCTACCTAAGGAATTAGGAGGAATGGAGGGATGTATAAACTATGTTCCCATCCCTAAAGTATCTTCCACTCTATTGGGGAGCTAAGATAAACATATAAGAAAGTTAAACCATAATAAAGAAGTTAAATAACAGCTGAAGACAATGGCAGAAAAGATGTTATAAAGCTGGCATTACAATTTATCTGGCAACTAGTTAAAGGTAATAACAGAAGCAGGAGTTCAGAAAGGGGTGATAACATATCACATGATAAATATTATTACTGTTTTGCAATATGATATAAAAGTGGTTGTATTTAACACTAGGATGCCATTTCACATTATTGAGCATGAGCACTCAAATTTTGAAAATGTGGAGATAAAGAAGCATTCAATCTGTGCTAGTTCATGGGGCTTTTGTAGTGGGAGACAACATTATGTTTTAAAGATGAGTAAATCTGGGCAAGAAAGGGTTAAATAATTTGCTCATGATTACAAGTCAGTAAGTCAACTACACTGAGAAGCAGATTTTCTCTTAGTTTAGTACACTAGTGAAAACACACATTATCTTTCTAAGTTACCTTAGTGGCTACTTTTGATTAACAAAATGTTTTCATTAAAATAATTTGAAATCCTACATTACCTTTTACTCTTCTTCTCCCTTCAAAGTTGCCCAGTAGTCTAACTTTGTCATTTATTCCTTTGTGCTTTGTGATATCTCTTACATTTATCACTTCCTTTAAATTCTAAAGTTAACATCTTATATACAGGTCCTTAGAATGTTCTACATGAATCTTATTCAGCAATCTCTTAACTCATCACACCAATTCCAGTCCTTCCTTTCCATCTGTCCTGCATAGTTCTGACTATGACAGTTCTCTGCTCAAAGCCCTTCAATTGCACCCCACTGTATATGGAAGGAAGTATGAATCTTTTAGTTTTGAAGCCAGGATTGGATTCAAATCCTAGCTCCACCAATTCCTAGCTATGTGATCTGTGGCCTCATTTTCTAATGTGTTAAGTGGGAATAATAACAACTGCCTCATAGGTCCTGGTTTTCCTGAGCCCCTGTTTATTCCTATTCCATCTGATTAGTACTCCACTCTCAAAAGTGTCCTCGTTTTGACAATTAAATCATTTGGTCAATAAAGCGTTGTTACAAAGAGTTAATGAGACAATGTATATAAATATAACAGGTCTGGCATGACACTTTCAAGTTCCCTCAAATGTACCTGGTACTTTGCTGGCTGAAATCATATCTCTGACATCTCCAGCTACAGAAGAACCTACCCATACTGCATGGTCTTCCTCACATGCCACCTCCTCACCTTTGTCTAACTTCTGTGGTAATCCATGACTCTCTAACCATGTCTCTAACATAAGCTTGGGTTATGGTTATTAGTGCACATGTTTTAACTTCCTCAGAGACTAGCTTTTGGAAGGACAGTATCTGCTTCTGAATCTTCTTAGTCCCACACATAATACCTAATAGTGTCTTCCACACAGAAGATACAAAATCACGTATTTAAATTTAGAAAGAAAACAGAATTTTGGCTACAGAATTGTACTTCACTTACCCACAGGCTTTATTCAAGCCTCTGCTTTCTTATTCCCTTGAAATCATTTCACTTGCTCATTAGGGCCACAGCAATAGTACTCTAATAGGAAATTTCCTTCTTTCACAGCTGGCCATTACCTTGATTGATTGGGGGTGGCAGTGAAGAAGGGATTCTGGGAGCTATGGTCCTAGAAATACAGAATAACTAAAAGCACAGGTTCTAGAGGCAGACTGCCTCAGACTCAGGCTCTACCAGTTACAATTTCAGAATACGACCCAACCACTTTATGCCTCAGTTCCTATCTGCTACACCGTTACTGGAAAGATTAAATGAGATAATCCATGTAAAGCACTTTTAAAAGCACATGGTAGGCTGGGCATGGTGGCTCGCGCCTGCAATCCCAGCACTTTGGGAGGCCAAGGTGGGCGATCACTTGAGGCCAGTTTGAGACCAGCCTGGCCAACATGGTGAAACTCTGTCTCTACTAAAAATACAAAAACTAGCCAGGCATGGTGGTGCATGCCTGTAGTCCCAGCTACTTGGGAAGCTGACGCATGAGAATTACTTGAACCCAGGAGGCAGAAGTTGCAGTGAGCCCAGATCATGCCACTGCATTCCAGCCTAGGTGACAGAACAAGACTCTGTCTCAAAAAAAAAAAAAAAAAAGCACATGGTAAGTACTCATAAATGGTAGCTATTATTATTGGTTCTTTTCTCTTTCTTGACCTCAGTCAACTCAGAATACTTTATTGTGGAGTAAGAAATGTAAGCAACATCCTCCATGCAGGGCAGTCAAGTATAGGCTTTGAGCACATACAAAGTCCAGCCCACTCAGAGCTCAGCATCTTCCCTGTCTTTCTAGGATGTCTGGTTTCTTCTCCCAATTCCTCCCTCCTTCATGCCCGGTCCAAGCTGGGGCCAGTTCTAACAGCTTCTGTAATCACCAACAAAGATAAGAATCTTTATGTCTCGTTCTCTAGGCATAACCTCCAGGTCCAGGTTCAACTGCAAACCAAATTCCAGGCAGCTCCTCATATTCTGGTTCCCACAACCAGAAAAAATATCGCAAAAGTTGCATTCTTTATGATTCCAGTCTTTCTACCCCTGATTCCAGTCTTTCTACAGCCTGAAATTACATAGCCTTTTCTTTTCTCACAATTGTTCCCATTACTCCAGTCTCTACCACCTGCCCGATTATATATCTTTCTCAATCAACGTCCTAGAGTAAAACCTGTCTTGTGTTCTACCACCTATCTCCTGGCTAAAACCCCAAATGTTAGAGAAGGAGGGTCACTTAACACAGGATAGTGACTCTTGTCTCTGAACATCCACAACTGGGTAAAGGAACTCTTCATTATGCCAAACCAAGAGGACACTCTGACAGACAACCCTTTGACTTCTTGTGTCTCAGACAAAAGCCCTTTTTGGGGGGAGACTGAGCTAGAAGGGGCCTTAAGAATTTGAAGATTTAACTTAATCCAAACATTATAAGGTAAATATCAGGTAATTTATATCTTCTCTACTTCAAGCATAAGATTATACTTGCATTTTTCCTCAGGTCCTTAAGTAAAAAGCTCAAGAAACTGTAGCTTAGCATTCACTTGCAACATTTAAACAAATTGAACAAGAAAAACAGCTATCATTCTACACATTGAAACATTTAATGTTTAAATTGTAGTCTGGAATACAATTACTATGCTGTTTAGGTATTAATATATCCAGAGATCAAAACTAATGGCATGATTACAACTGTTTCATCAAAAAACTAATAAAGTAATTTTTACCCAATTTAATCTTACTTGTTTTCTTAGCATTATGCTTTAACAAAGCAACATCTCTCCTAAGTCCTCTGGCCACAGAGGTAGCTTTTAGAGGCCCTTGGTTTTATCAGAGTCAGCCTCCTTTGCTTCAGACCTGATCTCTCACCTCAACCACTAATATTCCTTTTATTTCTTAGTATAAATTGTTGAGGAAAGAATCTAGTGAGGTACAGTTTTTATTTAAATTTTAGTATTGAAAGGTTTTACAGGTTGTTGTAAACAAGTCAAGCAGTACAGAAAGGTGTCAAGTGAAAACTAAAATCCCTAGCCTCGCCACCTCTAATCTCCAAGGTAACTGACAACTATTTCTTGTGCGTCATCCTAGAAATTTTCTAAGCATATGCAAGAACACATATACACGAATTCTTATATAATACCTCCCTTCTTTGTGTTGAACAAGTGGGATCCTATAATATATACCATTCTGCACCCCTTTTTTCACTTAAAAATTTATCTTGGACACTATTCTCTGTCACTATATGTATACCTACTTTACTGTTTCATTTTCTTATTTGAGACAGGGTCTCACTTTATCACCCTGGCTGGAGTGCAGCGGCACATTCCCTGCAGCCTCAAACTCCTGATCCCAAGTGATCTTTCCACCTGAGCCTCCTAAATTGCTGGGATTACAGGCGTGAACCACCACATCCAAGCTACTTTACTCTTTTAAATGAAATGAACAGCATACCGTAGTATGTAAATACCATAATTAGCATAACCGGTCTCTCATGCTGTACATTAATAAGACTGTTGATAGTAAAAAAGATGGCAACAAGAAGGCAACCAACATCCTTGTAACAACTAACCTTTGTGCAGTTCGAGAATAGATTCATTGGGACAAAAGGTGTACAAGTTACATTTTGAGAAAGTCTTTCAAAGTGCCCTCTAATGGATTCTATCAACCTATATCCTACCAACAGTACACAGAGCTGGGCTTTTCAGTCAATCCTCTGAAGTTCCTGCAGTTTAAATAGGGACCAGATATTTAACACAAAAATAGCAAAACACTGATCATTTTGTTACGTCTTTTAACAGTCTAGAAAACCAAGTGCCATAATTGGTAGCAACCACATCCTGATATGATTAGCCTTGCCCTTATCCAAATGCAAATTCAGAGGGTGCTATTCCTCAGTATTAATCCAGCTCCTAAATAATGAATTATATAGGTTGAGAGATTTAGAAGTAGATTTAGCACAGAAGAGAAAGCTATACTGCTCCTGGCACCACTACCCATAATTATCTCTAACACCAGGAGTGTCACATAATGGTTAGATATAAGGTAGTTTCCACTCACCCATAATTAGTTAAAGGCATTGATAAAAGAGACACATTGAATATGTAAGAACACAGTACATCAGCATATTCATGGCATGGGATGAACTAATTGAAAGATTTTGCTAGTTTAACAGAATATGGAGTTGGGGGGATGTGGTTCCTAGCGACAGTGAATATCTGTAAGCATCACTACATAGAATCTAGTGAATTATTTTGCAAAGCATCTTAGCATACCTTATCTCATTTCATCTCCATGGCAATCCTGATAGGAACACAAGGCAGTTATTACTCATTAAACAAAGATTCAATGAGCACTATATGCTCATTGAATATACTATATGCTGGGCACTCTCTGCCAGGTATTCGGTATAAGATGAATGAGACACTCCTCACTCATTCACTGGTCACTCTGCCATATCATATCTATCTCCAAGGCCTTCATGTTACCAAGTTAGGGTACTTGGTAACATGGCCTACAAAACCCTGTATGACCTGTCCCCTGCCCATCTTTCCAATTTTATCACATGTCCCTTTATGCCTCATTCACTATGGTCCAGCTGCAATGGACCATGCTGGGAAAGGACCCAGGGATTCTTCTCACCTCAGGGATTTCCACCTTGTCTCCTCTGCCTGGGATGCTGTTCCCCCAACTTTTTGCCTGGATAACTCCTCCTCATCTTTCAGGTCTCAGATGAACTTGTCACTTCCTCCCATTCCCTTCTTCTCTCTATAAATTCAGTCTCTACTATTCTTTTTCATAGGACTTGACTTTTCTAGCACTCACAACACTTTATAAGAAAATAGCTGTGTATTTATTTGCACTCCAACTCCCCCATGAGATTGCAAGGCTTAAGAGGGCAGGGATCATGACTTTTGTGTTCACTGCTATAACCCCAGCATCTACCCAACACAATGCCTGCCTGGCACAAAGCAGACGTGAGAACAAAAATATTGAACAAGTGCAGTCAATGCCCTCAAGGACCATACAATAGAGCCAGAGGCTAATTTTACCAGAGGATGGGGGAGGTTTCAGGAAAGCTCATGGCTGAAAGGTAAGCAGGTGCTTGCTAGGAATGCTACCTACTGAAATGATCTAGGCCAGCAGGGTCGGACTGCAGCTAAGGGGGAGCAAGAAATGTATGGTGTCTCTTAGAATTTGGGCTTTGACATCTGGGTCCACAGTGGTATAATTATTCAATACAGAGAAACGTAAGATAAGGAAACTCTATTATTATTACGTATTACTGGGGTACAGGACCCAAGGAAAAGAACAGCTTGACAGAGTTGAGAATTTGGATGGCAAGAACTCTCTTGCCTACCTGTCTCTCACCATTCTCAAAGCTAAATAGGAAAGATCATTATTTCAACCTGGGAATATTCAGTGCTGAGTCACAGGTGGCCACAGGTAAGGCCAGACCAAAGGGAGGGCAGTGGAAGGACCAGAAGATTTAGCATAGACAGAGCCAGGGTTTTCTTCTGCATCTGAACACATTTTTGGCCAGAAGATGTCAACAATGTAACTTACTGTGTTTATCTTTTGGAGGGAGGGACACAGAAGAAAAGAAAGAGAAAACTTCAGTGTCTAATATCTCACATGCCTAGGAATATAGATTTCATTTCCACTGGATGGTCCCTGTCCTGCATTTATTTCTAATTGCTTTATGTTTTAATTTCTGTGTTGTTCTATGTTCCTCCTGGATGTAGTCAGGGCAGAAATCCTAAATAAATATAATAAAATGCCACCTAATGCCAGAATGGTATTGGGTTGAAAATCATCAAAATATGACATTATTAAGGGAGATACTTCATACTATTAACTCCTCAACAGCTTCTCTGACCTGACCATGGGTCTATAAATACTGGGTAGTTAACAGAAGGTAGGAAGGAGAAGAAGAAGAAGAATCTGGCATTTGTAGCCACCAATAGTGAAACTTTCTAGTCCCGCCTCCCCCAACCCTTGACACACAGAACAGCATTACGTGAAACAGGAAGCTGAATCATAATTCTGGTTAAATAATAAGAACTTACAGTTTATTTCATAAGCTAACATAGTGAAAAGGGGGAAAAAAAAACATCCTGGAAGCCTCAATGAAAAACCTATTTTTGAGGGGAGAAAAAAAAAAACTACACTTTTCATGGTAGCAATAAAGCATAGTAGGAAAAGACTAAGATTCAACAGAAAACTGTAAGATATCCAAGCCTGGGGAAGGCAGTGCAATGCAGTAGGACCAAATAGGTAGACAGACTGACAGAGAAAGAGCGGGCTGGGCAGCATTGATTATCAGGAGCCCCAGGGTCTAATCCTGGCTTTGGGTACGATGTGACAGCTATGTGGCCTAAAATAAGTCTCACTGGGCCTCAGTTTCTTCCTTTGCAAGATTATACATCTGAAACAGATCACCTCTGAAGACTCCTTCCAGTTTAAAAACATCTCTTTCATAATATACCTAATTTTATTTTTCACGCCAAAACTTACAATCCAATCAGAACAGCTATAATGGACCAGGCATTTTGATGACTGACTCTCATCTAGAAGCATGTGCAGTAAATATTATCATAACCTTTCACATATTATAATAGTAAAGGCCAGCATTTGCAAGTGCTTTGCTGCATCTGTATTCACTCACTATATCCTCCCAATAATCCTGAGTAGGTATTAGTATTAACCCCATTTTACAGATGAAGAGGGTAAGACACAGAGATTAAATAACCTGCCCAAAGTAACATGGCTAGTAGTGACAGTCAGGATACAAATCCAGCGAGTCTGTCTCCAGACATGACACTTGACCCCGGATGTGACAATTGAGGCTTTTGGAGTTTAAATAACTTTGGCTACCAAATGGCAGACCTGAGTTCAGATTCAGGTTATCGCACTCCAAGACCTGTGCTCCCTCCACAACTGCGTGCTTGGGAAAGAATAACTGACTCTTAGAGAATAATTTTTTGAAAGGTTGTTTTCGTCTACCCTCTATGCAATGCCTTCCATCAGAATCCATTCCCCACCAATTTCTCTCCCTTGGAGAGTTATGGAAAGGCAAAAGGCGAAGAGAGACAAGGAACTCATTTTTTTAAAAAAATTATTTATTTATTTATTATTTTAATTGACAAAGAACTCGTTTCTTGAGTACCTGCTATAGGTGAGGCACTGTGTCAGATAGAGGAAAAGGGGATGGGAGTGTGGGCTGCCTGCTTCTTTATTCCTGCTCTAACAACCTGACTTTCTTTCAAGAGTTACCTACTTTTGTTTCGGTCAACAGGCAGGACCAGATGGCTTCTCTTAGGTGATAGTGGTCCAATTAGCAAGCCACATGGCCACCCAGATTTCACACTGAAGCTTTCGTCAATTCACTGACTGCTTTGTGAGGCTCCCTCTTGCTCCCCACCCCCCATGTGTTAGCTAAATCACCAGAGTGTTTACAAATACACTGCAATGTGCCAAAAAAAATCTGCACAGTCAAAACATATACTTCCTTTCAATTTGAAGAACAGTTTCTCGTTGCAACTATTTTATTATGATTTTCCTCTGCCTTATTTTCACACTTAGCCTGATGTATATTTTGCCACCTCACCTTATTCTGCAACCTCTACATTAGATGCAGTGTAATTTCCCATCTTTTGCACATCTTCCAAAAGAGTTTTTTGTAGTCAATGGGAGAGACAGTGAAAAATTACAAGAGTACTTGAGGAAGTATTAATAGCAAAAATCCTGTTCTAACCAAACCCTCAGGGGCCTGGTTTCTTCTCTTTTGCTCTTCTGTTGGAAGGCACAAGGGCACACAGAGTGACTGAAGCAGTTGTCCAGGGGGCCACACATGCTGTGCTTCATGCTGCCAGGTACTTGTTGAGAGTCTACTGACTCTTATATCTCATTTTCAAATCACTTGTTTTCTGGTTATAAAAGTTATACACATTCATTGTATAAAATTTGAAAGTAAATAAAAGTATAATAAAAGGAAGATAAAAGTAACTGTATCCTATCACCTGGAGACAGCCAGTGCAACAACTTTGGATCATTTCCTTTCTTTCTGTATTTACCTTCACTTAATAGGTGTATATGCAACATGTAAACACACAGAGATACATAAACCCACACTTGAGTTAAAAAGAGAGAGATGGGTCCAGGCATGATGGCTCACGCCTGTAATCCCTGCACTTTGGGAGGCCAAGACAGGTGGATCGCTTGAGCTTAGGAGTTCAAGACCAGCCTGGGAAACAAGGCAAAACCCTGTCTCTACAAACACTACAAAAATTAGCCAAGTATAGTGGTGTGTGCCTGTAGACCCAGCTACTCAGGAGGCTGAGGTGGGAGGATTGCTTGAGCCTGGGAGTTTGAGGTTGCAGTGAGCCAAGATCCTACCACTGCACTCCAGGTTGGGTGACAGAGGGAGTCCCCACAGCATCAGTCTTGTTTTTTATTTTTTTGTTTTGTTTTGTTTCTTTCTTTTTTTTTTTTTTTTTTTTTTTTTTTGGAGACAGGGAGGGTCTCACTCTGTTGCCCAGGCTGGGGTGCAGTGGCGAGATCATAGCTCACTATAGCCTCAATCTCCTGGGGTCCAGTGATCCCATGTCAGCCGTCCGAGTAGCTGGGATGACAGGCGTGCACCACCATGCCTGGCTAGTTAGCAAAACTCTGTCTCAAAAAAAAAAAAAAAAAAAAAAAAAAGTTTTATTTTAGTAGAGACAGAGTCTATGTTGCCCAGGCTAGTCTTGAACTCCTGAACTCAAGCAATCCTCCTGCCTTGGCCTCCAAAAGTCCTGGGATTACAGGTATAAGCCACCACACTCAGCTAGTCTTTATTTTTAATGGCCAGATATTATACTGTTCAGAACTATCATAATATACTTACATTCCCCTAGTATGAAAACTATGTCTTCAGTTTTTTCACTATAAATACCTTAGTATATAAAGCTGGGTACATATATCTGATATTTCCTTCAGAAATTATACTTTTTAAAATTAACAATCCATGTTATTTACAGAAAAATGGAAAGATACATGTAAGCAAAAATAAACTATAATTTCTTTTTTAAAATACTTTTGTATATATCCTCTCAGACTTTTTTTTATATTATCCATACATGGACACAAACACATAAATTAAAATAGGATCACACTATTAATAATTTTTAAAAAGCAACAATAATAATAGTTACTATGTATTGAGTACTTACCACATGACAGGCACTGTGATTTTCTCATTTAATCCCTTCAACAATCCCCTCAACAACTGCTCGGCTTTCTCAAACTTGTTTGCACGTTAGAATCACCTGGGGAACTTCAACAATACTGTTCTCTGTTCCATCCCCAGAGATTCAGATTTAATTGGGCTGAGTGAGGCCTGGGCTTGGGAAGTTTGGAAAGATCACCAGGTGATCTTTGGGCACATTAGATAGGAACTGGTAGGTTAGCTACTATTGTATCCCTATTTTACTGATGGGGAAATCAAGGAACACTAAGACAAGTAATACACCCAATAGTACGCAGCTGATAAAGGTGTAGCTGGGATTTGAATTCAGATTTAAGCCTAGAATCCATACTTTTAATGACAGTTGACCCTTGAACAATACGGGTTTGAACTGCACAGGTTCACTTACACGCAGATGTTTTTCAACCAAATGCACAGATGGAAAATACCGTAATCTCAGAATATGAAACCCACGAATATGGAAGGCCAAATTTTCCTATATGCAGGTTCTGTAAGGCCAACTGCAGGACTTGAGTATGCTAGGATTTTAGTATATTTGGGGTCTTCAAATCCCCCGAGTACATGGAGGGATGACTGTATCGACAGTTGGAATCTGCTTTACCCTGCTCCCCCACTCCCTGACCCCTGGGTTTAACATTATGTCATGAACCTATTTCTATGTTACTAAATAGAACTCTACATTATTATTTTTGGAAATTACCATATTCTGTTGTATAGATGCATCAAAATGCAAGTGTTTTCAATTTTTCCCATTATAGAAAATGCTACAATTAATAACCTTATTGATACATCTTTGTGCACACCCTTAATTACTTCCTTAGGATAAATTCCAAGAAAATGAATTGCTGGGTCAGAAGGTAAACATATTTTTTAAAGCTTTTAATAAATATTGCCAAACTGACATTCCCACCACAAGTGTATGAGAACATCTGCTTCCTTGAGTCTTTGCCAACAGTGAGTTCTGTCATTCCTTTTTAATCTCTGCAAATTATACTGGAGAAAATGGTATGCCATTCTAATTCCCCTTTATTTGACTACTGCTGAGATACATGTTTACTGGCCATTTGCATTTCTTCTTTGATATATTTCCCTTTGCACATTTTCCCTCGACCTTTGTACATTTTTCTAGTAGAATATTTGTTTTTTCTTATTGCCCTGTTAAGTCTTTGTGTTACAGATAATGAATCTTGCTGCAATTGTTTTTGTTTTCTCATTAACTTTATTTATGGTTTGTGCAGAAATTTTAAATTTTCATATAATTGATTATATTAATCTTTTTCATTATTCTACCTTTGATATTATGCACACAAATATCTTCCCTATCCCCAAGATTATATACATAGTCTTATATTTTTTTAGTTCCTTTATCATTGCCCTCTCTCAAAAAAAAAGAAAAAACTATTTATTGCCGTAGTTCTAAAACAGGATTGCAATGCTCAGGTCTTAAGACTGAATCACAATTTGGGGGAATGGGGACCTGAGTAGGAATATTTTTTAAAGCACTACATGTAATTCTGATGCCCCCTCCTCTATTAAGAAACATTATATTAACCCTTCTAAATTTATGCTGTCATTTTTTCCAAATTACTTCAGCACACGTGTTAAATAAATCATTTCATTAATTTGAAGTGCTACCTTTATCATGGTTGATAAGTTCCATGATAGTAGAGACCATACCTGTTTCCACTGACCATTGCGTTTCTAGGGCCCAGCAGAGTGCCTGCTGTACAACTAGTGTTCAATAAATGTTAATGGAATAAATAAATAACACCTGAAAACACAAGTCTCCAACTTCAAACTGGCTGGAGGTTATTAATGATAACCCTGAGTTATCAAAAATATTAAATTATGCTCATTACACTGTTTAAAGTGGCCAGAAAAATATATTAGAGGGCTCCATTAAGTGAAGTCAAAATAACATTGGCCCCATTTAAGAGGTATGGGAATTCAGATAAAATTCTCCACGGAGGAACCAGACAGCAATGAGCCAAGAACCTAAGGAGATTTGGGTTCCTGTAGTCCTTAAGGTTCCTCAACAAGCTCTAGAGACTGACTCAGAAGCTTCCTTGAGCTGAGAACAGACTCACGCATTCCCTCTTCCATGAGCCCACAGAAAGAATACTGGAATAGGGAATTAGGTGACCTGGATCTTTTTTTTTTTTTTTTGAGACAGAGTCTCGCTCTGTCGCCCAGGCTAGAGTGCAGTGGCGTGATCTTGGCTCACTGCCAGCTCTGCCTCCTGGGTTCACGCCATTCTCCTGCCTCAGCCTCTCGAGCAGCTGGGACTACAAGGCGCCCGCCACCACGCCCGGCTAATTTTTTGTATTTTTAGTAGAGACAGGGTTTCACCGTGTTAGCCAGGATGGTCTCGATCTCCTGACCTCGTGATCCACGCCCCCCTCCCCCCGCAAAGTGCTGGGATTACAGGTGTGAGCCACCGCGCCCAGGCGCTAGATGTTTTCTAAGGATCTTTTCAAGTCTAAACTTCTATTTAAAGACCCAAACAGACAACCACAGGACAGGGCTTCCGAGGACAACCTGAAATTACCTCCACAGAACAAGGTCCCTGTCCCACCCCAGGTTATAGGAAAATAATAGTGACAGTAGTAATAACAGCTATTGCTAAATTTTACTGAGCACTTACTATATGCTAAATAATATTCTAAATGTCTTACTAATGGCACACACTTATATGGCATTTACTATGTTCCAGTAAATGTGCTCTGCATATATTAGCTTAATTTGTCATCACACCAAGTCTATCAGGTGTTCTGCTTTTCCCCCTTTTCAAAAATTGATATATAATAGCTGTACATATTTGGGGGGTATATGTGATATTTTGATACATGTATACAATGTGTAATGATCAAATCAGAGTAATTGGGATATCTATCACCTCTAACATTTACCTTTTCTTTGTGTTAGAAACATTCCAATTTTTTTCTTCAGGACATTTTGAAATATATAATAAATTATTGTTAACTGTAGCCTCCCTACTGTACTATTGAACACTAGAACTTTTTCCTTCTCTCTAGCTGTATGTTTATATCCATTAACCCACTTCTCTTCCTTCCCCAACCTCCTTCCCTTCCCAGCCTCTGGAAACCACCATTCGACTTTCCACCTTCATGAGATCCACATTTTTTAGCTCCCACATATGAGTGAGAATATGCAGTATTTATCTTTCCATGCCTGGCTTATTTCACTTAACATAATGACTTCCAGTTCCATCCATGTTGCTGCAAATGACAGGATTTCATTCTTTTTATGGCTGAATAATATTTTGTTGAATATATGTAACACATGTTTTTTATCCATTCATCCAGTGATGGACACTTAGGTTGATTTCCTATCTTGGCTATTGTGAGCAGTGCTGCAATAAACATAGGAGTGCAGCTGTCTCTTCAATACTGATTTCCTTTCTTTGGCTATATACTCAGCAATGGGATGAGTTATATTGCTATCTCCATTTTGTAAAGGAGAAAACTTGCACACAGAGGGATTAAGTGACTTGCCCAAGGCCTCGTAGCTACCAAGTGACGGAACCAATGGAGTGGAACTCAGACCCACACATATAACTATCATACCACACTGCTTCCAAACTATCATCGTATTTTGCTGGTTACTTCAGAGGTTACCCAAAACAAGGGATAAGCTGCAGTTACCCAAAGAGCTTACTTATACAGAACACTCCTCTCTTCACTAATGCTGGAAAAATGAGGTTTCACTTCAATGTAATTTTAAGCACATCTGATTTCAGGACCTGGGCTTGCAAAATACATTATTTACTATGAAAATATGACATTATGATTAAGAGTTGTTAAACATTAAAATGTTTTTATTATAAAATAAATCATTAACTAGTAATGACATTTCCATTAACTACAGAGAAAAAAAATACAAGCTCTTTATGCACCATTAGGGACAAAACTTTAGATCCCCATCTGTGCCAACCTCAGTTCTGTACTTTTAAAACTGTCTTTGAAACATCAACCTGACAGCCCACAGGTGTCTCAACCCAAACAGGTCATCCAAATTCAGTGTACCATCCCCATGCCCATCAGCTGCCTCTCATGCTCCCCATGCCAGAGAATGGCACCAGTGGCCCCCAGGCACCCAAGCTGGTAGTTAATCCAGGCCCATTTCTTGCCACATCCACTCACAGAATATTCTAGAATCCCATTCTCTCTAACCTTTCTGCCCCTGCTTCTGTTCAGACCCTTACCATCTCTCCCCTAAACTATTCCAGAAACCTCCTGACTGACTCCTAGTTTTCACCATTTCCAGCTCAGCACTGCTGCCAAAGTAATCTTTCTAAAACAAAATCTGATTATGTTACTTCCCTGTTTAGAATCTTTGTCTTCAGGATAAAGTGTAAAATCCTTCCTAGAACATACAAGGCTCTTTATTATCTGGCCTCCAACTACCTTCCCTGCTTCGTCTGAGGTCGTGCCCCTACACATCTCACATGAGGCGAACAGAGCAACTTGGAACTTCCCAAACAGTGCTGCTCTGTCTGCCCAGAATGCAATTCTCTCATTTGCCCATCTGGCAAACTCCTACTCATTTTTTTAGACCAGCTCAAAACTCAGACTTCATCAAGCTTTTCTCGGGGCTTCCCTTGCTTTTTGTACCTCTCTATTCTAACTTATTCAACGTGGCGAAATTATTTGTTTATGTGTCTGTCTTTAGATGACAAGGAATCTTCTAGCATCCTGCAACTTATTCATCTCTGTATTTCGTTTGTTGAATGAAAGAATGTCTCAGGATTTAAGCAATAATATCCAAACTGCTCTTGATAAATGCCCATTGTGTGAGTCAAAGCAAGCATACAGGCCAAATCCCGTTTCCATAAATGTCTTCAAATTGATAATCTTTATACATGGAAACTACTTGTTACATTTATGTGCCTACATAAAGTCACAACCAACACAATGAAACATTTTTAAAAGATACATCAGACCACCAACTAACCAACCTGCTGAATATTTCTAGATATTCAAGCTATTTCATTCTACTCCATTTAAGTGGTCTTTAACTTTTTATGGGTCACAGGCCAATTTTGGTAGTGTTTGTCATCATTTCTTAAACCCACACTCACTTTTGATAACCATAAAAATCCCACATAACCCTGGAGATTCCTAAACCCTCCAAAGGGCACAAGCCTCAACCCCACTAAAAATAAAACATAATTTTGTATGTGGTAGGAATTCACAAGTTCATGAGAGATGTAATACATCAGCTAAGATACTACTGAGCTTTGCTCTCAGGTAGTTCATATTATTAAAATAGGCATTTTCCTTCTCAATGTTTATATTGTATCAAATATAAACACTGTAACATTAAATATGCTCTTTCAAACTGCATACATCACAAAGTTTTTATTGGGAAGATGAAGCTGGAGAGGCACTGACATCTGTCTCCCCAACCTTATGGTGGGGAATCTTATGATAGAAATTTGCCAGAAACAAATGAAAAACACAAATGGGAAAAAATATCCTGTCTCCTGGCATATAACCCCCCAACGATCACTTGTTTAAATGAAGGGAGTTCTTTTAAATGTTGCTGGCATGCCATTTTCCTACTTCTCCTCCAACCCCACTTTTAAATAATTTAAACTTATAGCTAGCAGCAGCTTCTTTTTAAACTAATGTGTTTTGTCCTTGCAAAGACAAAGGGTTAAATTAAAGAACAGCTGGCTGCCTGCCATTGGCTGGGTGGGGAATGGCTGGGTGAGGGTAGAGAATAGAGTGGGAGGAAAAACCAGTTAGAAGAATAAGTGCTAATTTCTTACCCTGCCACATGGCCATCTTGATCCTATCTTCACCCACTCTGGGGTCGCAGGCTGAGTTTCCCAGAGCCACTCAGTTTTATAGGGAGACTTGATAAGAAAGGCAGCTCTGTGGCTCTGTTTTCTGCAAGGTGCTAAAGCCCCAAACCTGAAAATGTAAACAGAAAAATGAATACCTAAAAGAAACTATACACTTCAAATGCTTGAAAATTATCTCCTGCCCCTCTCTGAACCTCTCTTTCAAAGATATGCAGGCATGGGTAGTGTCAAGTTTCCCTCTAAGCAGCAAGGTATCTCTGAAGAGAGAGAACACCAGAGATCTGGAGCGAGTTAATGCTGCCACTCAGTGCTATACAATGCTGCATGAATCACTGGAGCCTCAGTAAATAAGTTCTGAGTCTCAGTTGGTGAGATGCTGCATGAAATCACCGTTAAGCACCTTTCCTACCTTGAAGTTTCATGCTTTGGAGACTGAAGAGCAACATTAATATCCAGTGCCCTAACCAACCCCCAAAATACCCAAAATACCCAACTTTACATTTAAAAATCAGTAGAAGGAGAGGAAAGTTTATGAATACTTAAAGTTTGGAAACAGATCTTGTATGGGGGGAAAAAAAAGAAGCGGAATAAAAAGTGAAGAGTGATGATACCCTTTGAGTAGTAGTTCTTTCTCTTTGTGTCATTATACTTTCCCACCCTTTGCAAATTTCCTATAGTGAGCATATATTGCTTTTATAATCGGGGGAAAATGAACCAAAGAAGAAGAAAAATGTAAAAATGGAATACTAGTTCAAAGAAAACCAAATTAATTCAGCTAATTCCGGTTGTTAAAACTTCAAATCCAGTCAAAGGACAATACTATTTACAAAGATATTAAAGGAGTTAGGGGCCGCGTGTGGTGTAATCCCAGCACTTTGGGAGGCCGAAGCAGGCAGATCACCTGAGGTCAGGAGTTCGAGACCAGCCTGGCCAACATGGTGAAACCCCGTCTCTACTAAAAATATAAAAATTAGCTGGGCATGGCGGTGCACTATAATTACAGGTGGCGCCTGTAATCCCAGCTACTCGGGAGGCTGAGGCAGGAGAATCGCTTGAACCCAGGAGGGAGGCGGAGGTTGCAGTGAGCCGAGATTGTGCCACTGCACTCCAGCCTGGGTGACAGAACGATATCTGTCTCAAAAAAAAAAAAAAAATAGGAGCTAGGAATGGGAGAAAAAATGAGAGGTCTGACGACTTAGTTTGACTTAGAGGCTTAACACTCTGCTTGTCCATTTAAACAAGATCTCAGTTAATAAATTGGTCTTCCCTACTTAGCATTACAAGCCAATCTGTTTTTTCTAAAAGTCTTCACCTTTTTGACCTGGTGAACATTAAAGTAGATTGCTATTTCCATATCTTTTATACAACCAACGCCTCCGCCTCCTAAGTGAAAGCGCTAAAGCACAAACACTGAAGGCTAATACTAACGTGAGAATCGTGTTGGCCTTCTTTAATGACAAAAGGGTTAATGTGTACACCAGTCCCAAAACACCAACAGAGAAAAGACAGTGCTTTGGACAAGGAGAAGTTCGCGAAGTCCAAGAAAACTAGGAACTCACAAACTCCTAGGGTGAATTCACCAGGAAAAAGCGCTCCGATGACTTATCTGAGACCTGAGACAGTCTGTTTTGATTTGCCTTTTTTTCTTCTCCTGTTTCGCGTGCAGTTAAGAAGTAATGATCGTCGTCCCGTGGGACTAGGCGAAATTCAACATCTCTGAAATTAAACCCGAGCAGTTGCTAATAAATGTATGAAGTTTAAGTAAAGTGGATTCGCGCTGGTTTTTTATGCTCCAAACTTCTAGATTTCCCGCACTTACTCGGGGCAGCTTCCACTGACGTTATCGCACGGGCACAGGTACAACTTCGCTGGGAACTCCGGGCAACTGATTTGCTCTGAAATGTTAATCAAAGGAAACGTGCGTCAATGTAAAGGTAAAGCTTTTCCCGTATGGGTCAAGGGGCCCAAGAGCAAGGCTCTAAAGTCTGGAGAGAACCAGCTACGCTCGTTAAGTGGCAAAAGGAAAACAGCGCAGCGACTACTTTTCCGAGAGTTTCTCCACTTCGCTAAGACCCATACAAAACCAGCGGCAAGTCCAGAGCCGGAGGGAGAAGAGCGGGGCCTCGGCTGAGCTTTGCCAGCCTAAGTTACCCTACCCCAGTCCGGGAAAGGGGACGCAGGCGGCTAAACACTCTGATTCAAAAGCTGGGCGGGCTTGGCGCCGCTCCGCAAGGAAACTTCACTCGGGCAGCCCAGGGACCTTACTCGGAGAATAGGGCTGGGCTCCCGGGAAGACGCCGCTCCGCACTGGCTGGAACTAGCCTGTCTAGCTCTTCCAAGCGCCGGGCTGCCGCCGCCGGACGCGAGAAAGCCCCATCTCCGGGGGTCCAAGCCAGCGGGGTTGCGCTTCCCCTGTGTCGCTGCGCTTAGTGGGTGCTCCGGCGGTGGGCCGGGGGCCAGCGGCCCACCAAGGACCTGTTGGGGAAGGGACAGCCCGTTTGCCTTTACCTATTGCCGAGGTCAGGAGCGGCGGAGTCCGTGTCCGCCGCCGGTGGGCAGCGCGCTCGGTCGGCTCTGGCGTCCAGGACACCAAGTTGAGTGAGCGCCCCACGTAGCCGGCAGAGCTTCATTCACACAGCCCAGCCGGGGAGGAGGGGGAGCGAAGCGGGCGCGCGGCTCATGTGACAGGGCGCCTCGCGAGTATCGGCTCAGCCCAGCCAGCGTCTGCGCGTGCGCGCCACGGCGGGCTCACACCCGGCACCTCTGCCCAGCGGAGGTGAGGGGAGGCCCACCGGGGAGGAGCTGACAGGAGGAGTTTCAACCTGCGCAGCCGCAGTACGTCGCCCCCGCTCGCTGCCATATTTAATGAGTACTGGGCGGGCGGGTCCTATCCCAGTGCTGGGCGTGTCAGTTGCCTTTGAAAACGCAATGCCCCATTGTGTTTCACTATTTCCAGTTTTCAGCGCCTTTTTTTGTTGGGGAGAAGGGTTGTCCTTAGAATAAAACTGTCTATCCTGCGCTTTCGGCCCACAGAGTAATTAGTAGTAGAAATCTAATACTAATAACATTAGATCACATAATTTAAGCTTCTTCTTATGTGTCAGGCACGCTCCTAAGCCCTTTACTTTTTTCGTCTCATTTGGTGTTCACAATAACCCCGAGGGGTATTTCTCCATTTTTACTCATAAAAATACACAGGTACAGAAAGGTTAAGAAACTTGCCTAAGCTCATATAATAGTAGGAATAGGAACAGTGATGGAATGTAGTGATACTTTTAATAGCCAACTTGATGCTCTCAGCAATGCTGCAAAAACTATACTGCAGTTGTTAGTACTGCATTATCTAAGAGGCTCAGAAAAGAAAAAGTCACAGGACTAGTAGTAAGTGGTAGAACTGGGAATCCAACCTAGGTCTAACTGACTCCAAAGCCCTTACCCTAGGTTTGAAAGAAATAGCACCCCGTTTTGCAGAAGAGAAAACTTAGGCCAAATGGGGTGCACTGACTCACTTAAGATGATCCAGCTAATTAGTTCTTGGCAGACCTGAGACTGGAATCCATATAATCAATCCAAGTAATCTAACTAGAACCCAGGTACTCTACTGCAGTGAACAATTTGGAATGCCTACTTTGGACAAGCTAAGTGGTCAGGGATTTAAAAACCCCTATCCTAGCCCAATCAGCATAAGGCTACCAGGGACAAATCTGTAATCCAACATAGTCAGGCTTTGACCCATTGCAATATGAGAGACTGCACACCAGAGAAACCATGGGCATTTCATCAAACAGAAAAACATAGAGTCATTTATAGGATTGGAGAGAAGAGTGGAGTTTAGGTGAATTTTAAACAAAGCAGTGTTTTTGGTAAGCTCAAAGCAAAGCAGTACTGTCATTTGGGGTCACCATCAGGTCTGAACTGCAAAGTGAACCCAGAGTTGTGTTTCCTTGGGAACCACAAAATAAAGATAGATGTGGAATGTTGTGTCCAGATACCCCTTATCTGAAGCTCCGCACCTGGGTTGGAAATTGAGGCTGCTTCTCTGTGTCAAAGAAACTTATGTCCTCCAGATGCATGTGGGATGTTTCATTCTTACTGATATGATTTCAAGCAGAAGAGTTTCTGATAATCTACGATTTTAGGGAACAAAGTCTCTCAGTGAATAAAAAAGTGGTGGTCACTGAAATAAAAACATCTTTACCACTTTACAGCTGCAATATGTCCGCCAAAGAAATATTGTTCTCTGTTAAATTTGCATCTGGTTTTATCTGTGTGTTATTCCAGCCTGATGAATGGCTGGATTTTTGTTTTCTCAGTCCAAAATAATTCTTGCTTTCTGAACTGGTAACATTCAGTTCCTTCCTTCAGGCACTCATGGTGTATGGGATAGCCACAAATGACTAGAAAATATTAGTATCAGAAAATATCAGTACAGGCCTCTAATAAAGGTAAATCCAAGTGGAGGTAACACCAACGGCAAAGATGAGCAGGCAGGAAGTTTTATGAGGACCCATGAGTAGTCCTTTGTGGTTGAAGTTTAGGGTAGGGAAGTACAGGGGAATTGTGGAAGATAATACCCAGAAAGTAAATTGGGGCCCAATTTTGGAGGTCCTGAATATTGGACTAAGACTTATACTAAATTCAGAAAGTGACTGAGAAAGAATTGAGGTTTCTGAGCAAGGCAATCCCCTTTTGGAATTCATCTTTAAAAAGGTGAATCTAGAGTAATTGTTCAAAGAGAGGTCTGATTGTTTGCTTGTTTTTTTTTTTTCTCTCATTGAAGTAGAAGAAACTGGAGCTTATATGTAGGTCGAGCTGAAAAACTACTGGTGAAATCAATACTAAAGAGGCAAGAGGCCAGGTGCGGTGGCTCACGCCTGTAATCCCAAAACTTTGGGAGGCCAAGGCGGGTGGATCACCTGAGGTCGGGATTTGAGACCAGCCTGGCCAACGTGATGAAACTCCATCTCTACTAAAAATACATGACTAGGCATGGTGGCCAGCGCCTGTAATCCCAGCTACTCAGGAGGCTGAGGCAGGAGAATCACTTGAACCCAGGAGGCAGAGGTTGCAGTGAGCCGAGATTGCGCCATTGCACTCCAGCCTGGGAAACAAGAGCAAAACTCTGTCTCACATACACACAAAAAAGAGGCAAGAAAAGGAGGGGATAACTAATGGAGTAAAATAATTGAGAGGAGAGAAATGAGATTCAAAACACAAACTAACCTCAGACACCTCTTCCTCTGATACAGGAAAAAACGGTTGAAGGATGGCAGTCTGGTTGGAAGGAGACATGTCACGAAACTGCCTCTGCAAAGCAAACGTACTGGCTTTACTTAAAGTACATACAGGTTTATTTGGGAGAGCTGGGGAGCGAGTGGGAGGGGGTGGGAGGGAGCAAGGAATTGGGGGGGAATTGGGAGTTATAAGAGGGCTGCAGTACATCCATGTTACCACTTGGTGTCGCCACTGACCGATGACAGCTTGGAGGGCTCCAGTTGGGGACCAAATCTCCCCCTCCCCCCAAAAAATGTGCGTTTCAAAAAAAGAACATTTTATCTTTTGCGAATTGCAAAACAAAACAGAGAGTGAGCTCCAGAACCAGACTGCCTGGGCTCAAAGCCAACCATACTCAGACGCTTACTAGCTGTGTCACCTTGTTGAAGTTATCTAACTTCACTGTTTCAGGTTTCTTACCTATAAAATGGGATAATAGGAGTAAATGTATTAACAGATGTAGAACAGTTAGAACAGATTAAGCACTCAATAAATGCTAGCTTGTATTACTATTGATAATGATAATGATGATAATGAATATTATCCTTCAGCCTTTGGATCCCCAAGTTTTTCAGAAGCTATTTGTGTGGTGAGTATAAATGCCTATACAATACCTTCCCAAGCGAAGTGGTGAGAGTTTGGTGCTAATGTGGCAAAATTAACAGTTCAATCAAGAGGTACAGATTCTGACTGTTAACTTGTTTTCTTTCCCATGGCTCAGACCACTCTCTACAGAAATCCAGCCAGGTGTCCCATATGTTTGTGCCCATGGTCATGAGTGGGTTTGGCCAAGAGAGTGAAGATAGATCAGCGTAATGAGTCCTCTGCTCTCCTCCCCCTACCCTGGAAAAAACTGAAAAGATGTTCCCACCCCACCTCCCATGACGGTCAACAAACTGTTAACAGGTCAAGAGCCATTTCAGGTCTTATAGAGCAAAGAGTAAATACATTGTGATATTAAAGCTTATTTTAAAAATAAAAAAAAACAGGGAATTTCTCTGTATAACAAAAGGTAACACTTTAGACTTAATATTGCAAAAGAAAAACCTTTAGAACAATAGATCACAGTGACACCTAAACTATCATGTCTAAATGCAGCTTTAACTTTCATTTTAAAATTGGCATTGCAAATAGAGACAGATAGTTAGATGAATACGTAGCCATGTAGAGTAGTGAGTGTTTCTTGTATGGTTCTTATTTATTTGTTTCAGATTTTTTGAGCCCTTACTATTATGCTAGTCATTGTGCTAGCCGCTAGAAATACTGATTTTAAAGTAAAATTTCCCGAGTGCCTAAGAAATGCCTGGGATAGTTCTAGAAAAAAAAATGGGGCAGAATAAAAGAAAATGAACAAAGTTCTCTAGCTCAGGGGATTTATCAAAACAGTAGGTTAGGAAATCCTGATAACAAAGTGATCCGAAGTCATTTGTAGTTGCCCTGTGCCTGGAGAGCAGGGTATCAAAATTAGCAGGTGGCTTCTATACCAAAATGGATAGCCAACCTCATAACTGGAGAAATGCTACTGAAAGCTACCATGAGATACCATTGGCAAAGTTTTAAATATTTATAATAGTTTGTGTTGGCCGGGCACAGTGGCTCATGCCTGTAATCCCAACACTTTGGGAGGCCAAGGTGGGCAGATCACTTGAGGCCAGGAGTTCGAAGCCAGCCTGGCCAACATGAAGAAACCCCATCTCTACTGAAAATACAAAAATTAGGTGGGTGTGGTGGTGCATGCCTGTAATCTTAGCTACTCGGGTGGCTGAGGCAGAAGAATCGCCTGAACCCGAGAGGCAGAGGTTGCAGTGAGCCAAGATCGCACCACTGCACTGCAGCCTGGGCAACAGAATGAGACTGCTTCAAATAATAATAATAATAATAATAGTAATAATAATACACTGTGTTGACAAAGCAGGGGTGGGAGGGTAAGTCCTCTCATAAATTGTTGGTTGGAGTGCAATTAGTCAATTGAGGGCAGTTTGGTAATAACTATAAAAACTATGAATATATGGGACTTTGATCCCAAAATTTCATTTCCAGAAATTTCTTCTTCAGTTATGTTTGCATGGGTGTAAAATGTTATATGAACAAAGTTATTCACTGTAGCATTGTTTGTAATAATAAAAACTGGGAAGCAACCAGATGTCCCTCAATAGGGGACTGATCAAATAAATAATGGTGCATCTCTCCAGTGGAAAAAAAAAAGAATGAGAGGCCGGGTGCGGTGGCTCACACCAATAGTCACAGCACTTTGGGAGGCCAAGGTGGGAGGATCGCTTGAGCCCAGAGGATCAAGACCAGCCTGGGAAACATAGTGAGAACTTGTCTCTAGAAATAATACAAAAATCAGCCAGGTGTGGCATCACACCTGTGGTCCCAGTTACTCAGGAAGCTGAGGTGGGAGGATCGCTTGAATCTGGGAGTTCAAAGCTGCAGTGAGCCTTGATTGCACCACTGCACTCCTTCCTGAGCAACAAAGTGAGACCCCATCTCAAAAAAAAAAAAAGAAAAAAGAATGAGAAAGCTTTTTATGTACTTATATGCAAAATTCTCTACAATACAGTATGTGGATGTAGAGCTCTGCACCTTCTCAATTTTGTGCCATGCATGTGTATTAACCATTCAATTATATATCTTTAAAAGTAATATAGAAAAACAAGAATAGTGTTTGATTGAAGAATAATTTTTGACAAGTGGCTTTCATGAGAAATTTTACTTTTTAAAAATTCCACGTCAGGCCAGGTGCGATGGCTCATGCCTATAATCCCAGCATTTTGGGAGGCCGAGGCAGGTGGATCATTTGAAGTCAGAAGTTTGAGACCAGCCAGGCCAACATGGTGAAACCCCCATCTCTACTAAAAATACAAAACATTAGCCAGGCGTGGTGGTGTACGCCTGTACTCCCAGCTACTTGAGAGGCTGAGGCAGAAGAACCACTTGAACCCGGGAGTCAGAGGTTGCAGTGAGCCGAGATCACACCACTGCACTCCAGCCTGGGCAACAGAGTGAGACTCCATCTCACAACAAGCAAACAAACAAAAAGTCCCATGTCAGGCTGCCCTCCACGTGAGAGAAGTCCAAGTCTAGTTAGAGTTGCTACTATTATATGGCAGCAGATATGAGGGTTTGTTTAGGGAATCTTTTTGAGGATTTGAAGATCTTTCACTTGTAAGTTCATCAGCTCTGTATAGACTTCTGTTCCACAGAGGAGTTAAAGCACAGTGGAATAGTGGTAGTGGTGTCTCTGAACCACTCTGCTACCTGTTCACCAACTAGCCTGCAAGCTCCTTGACGGCAGGCCCATGTCCTATATTTTACTTTATATTCCTTACAGCAGTGCTTTTCAAACTATTTGTAGGAAAAACTCATTTTCCCCAAAATATATCATGTATAAATACTTTTATAAAACACAATACAAATAAATTACTAGAAAACTGAAATAAAAACAAAACACAAAATACAAGTGCAACTCTTTCATGATTATATTCAACACACATAAAATTATTCTGTCAAATTGTTAAGGTTTTGAAATATTTTCTCTCCATTTTATTCCATTTGATTCAAACCAATAACAAACAGTTTGTGGACCAGCAGTGGGCCATGGTCCACACTTTGAATAATACTACCTGACAGGACTACCGCAGCACCCAGCTCATTGTAGGAATTCGATAAATCTTGGGTTTAATATGGCATTCCTATAGAATGTTTTCTACTTTGTGTTTTCACATCTATTTCCCTCTGCTATACTCACACCACTTTCAGAGTTAAGTGGAGCTGATTTTGTCATTTCCATTTGACAGAAGAGGAAGTTGAGGCACGCAGATTAAACGATTTCCCTGATCTGAAACAGCTACTTTGTGTCAGAACCCCAAATTCGTCTCTGACTCTTACTGCATCTTGTGGCAGTGGCACTAAGAAAGCTTTCCAGTCGAAAAGTCCCACCAATTAGAGTAAAACCTGACTTAGGTTTTCCAAATAATAGCAAGTTGCCTGCCTGGTACCATAGAAAGAGTAGAGACTCAAATCCGGGCTTGGGCCAGTTTTACCTGTGATACTGTCTCCCAAAGTTGCACTAAGAACTATATGGTGAATTAAATAGCCAGGCACGTAGTTCAGAAAGAATAATTGTTATTAATATTAGGCTCGGTTTAGAAGCCCTGCCTTGAAGAGTTTGCTCCTTAATCCTCATCACATGGAATGCGCGCCATCTGCTGGTAGAGTAGGGAACATGGCTCTAGGAAGAGGCTTTGCTCTCCGTAGAGGCTTTGCATGCCCTTTATTTCTTTTTTTGCATTGGCTGCTAGAAAGCTTGGAACCAGATATTTGGTATCCCCCACCCCCGGCAAGTGAACAGGACTTTACAGATTGCATTTTATGTTAAACTTACCTCCAGTTGCATTATATTTTTCCTATCTGAAACTCTCCCGTGGCTCCCAAGCCATGGCTCAAGCGGGAGCAAAAGTCAAAGTCCTTACACTAGGACTTCCATGTACACAGCTGCGCATGATCGGGCGCCCTGTTAGTTCTCTGACCTCATCACCAGCTACTCTCTTCATTGCTCATACTGTTTCATTTTATTTTTGCATTTTATTTTTTTCTTGATCGGATTATCTCATTTTTAAGTCTATTTTGTAGTCCCTTTGAATACCCTTTAGAATATATAGAATAGTGATTTACTAAACTAGATAAAGTTTGACAAGAATATATTCTATTTTTTGTTATTGTTGGTCTGTTATCCTGGCAATCTCTGTAATCTAACAATAGATACAAGAGTAGATAAGTTAACTCTAAAATACAATACAGGTAAAATAATTACAATTTAAAATAAATCTTTATGACTCCAAGCCTATGTAGATTTAAGTGGCCACTGCCAATAGTACTGGGACACCACAACCTGAAAAAAGTGATATATGCATTTATTTATATGCTGAACACTTACTATGTGCCATTCACTGTTCCAGGTACAGAAAATTCATCGGTACCAGCCTGGCCAAAAGGTGAAACCTCATCGCTAATAAAAATACAAAAATTAGCCAGGCATGGTGGTGCATGCCTGTAATCCCAGCTGCTCTGGAGGCTGAGGCAGGAGGTGGAGGTTGCAGTGAGCCAAGATTGCAGCACTGTACTCCAGCCTGGGTGACGGAGTGAGACTCCATCACAGAAAGAAAAGAAAAGAAAAGAAAAGAAAAGAAAAGAAAAGAAAAGAAAAGAAAAGAAAAGAAAAGAAAAGAAAGGAAGGAAGGAGAGAGAAAGAAAGAAAGAAGGAAGGAAGGAAAGAACAGGAAAGGAGGAAGGAAGGAAGAAAGGAAGGAAGGAAGGAAGGAAGGAAGGAAGGAAGGAAGGAAGGAAGGAAGAGAAAATTCATCAGTAAGCAAAAAGACAAAAGTTCAGGCCCTCACCAAGCTTACACTGGGGAAGGGTGGAAGTACAGAGAGATGAGAAATAAGATAAATAAGAATATTATATGGTATATGTAGGAGGTACATGCTATGAAAAAAAATAAGCTGTGAAGATGTATATAAGGAGATCTGGAGAGTTACAAATTAAAATAGTGTAATCAGAGAAGGCCTTGAGGGAAAGTGACACTTGAAAACAAGGTGACCCATGAGAAAGCACTTGTGGGAAGTGAAAGTTCCTGAAGTTACCTGGAGGAAGAGGATTCCAGGTCAAGGGAAAGCAAGCGGGAGAGCTCTTGGATGGAAGCATGCTGGCATGACTGGAAACAGCTGGTGTGGTGGAAACAGTATAAGCGAGGAAGCGAGCAGTTGATGATGAAGTCAAAGAAGTAACAGGGGCCCGATCATGTACAGTCAGTGGAAGGACTTTGACTTTTGCTCCTGCTTGAGCCATGGCTTGAGAGCCCTGAGAGGGTTTCATATAAAGGGTGGTAGAATCTGACTTCTCTTGTAAAAGGTTTGCCCAGGTTACTACGTTAAGTAGGAAGGCAAAAATGGAAGGAGAAGCAGCAGTTAGGAGGTGATTTCAGCAATGCAGGCAGATGACAGCATGGTAGCTTGGACCAAGGACACAAGACAGTGATCAGGAGTCAGATTGTGCATTTATTTTCAAGGTAGCACATCGGGATTTGCTGATGGATTGGAAAAAGTTGTTAGAAAAGTCAAGAATGACCTCTCTTGTGGCCTTAGGAACTGGGAATAATGAAGGACAAAAGAGTCTGGGGAGGGTAGAGATCAGAAGTGTCATTTTTAACATATTAAAATTTGAAATATGTACTAGGTATACAAGTGTAGAGATATTAAATAGGCAACTAGATGTACAAATTGTAATTTAGAGAAGAGGTTTGGCCAGAGATATAAATTTGAGAGTTGACAGCAGATGGTGTTTAAAGCCATGAGATCAGATGAAATGACCAAGGGAGAGAGGAGAGATGAAGACAAGACTGATTTCCTCGAGCACTCCCACCTTAGGAGATCAGGAATGCACCGAGGAACTCAAAAGAAAACTAAGAAAGTAGCCATGAGATAGGGGAAAATCCAGAACAGTGTCCTGGAAGCAAGTGAAGAAAAACGTTTCAAGAAGAAGAGCGAGATCAACTGAGTTAAATTCTACTGATGGGTTAAATAATATGAGAACAACATTACATTTGGCAATGTGGAAGTCACTGGTGACTTTGACGAGATCCATTTTGGTAGAGTCATGGAAGATGAAAGCTTGATACGAGTGCATTTAAGACAAAATGGAAAAGAGGGAACTTCGGATTGTGTACAAGATGGAATGAATGCACTCATCCCTATTCCTCTTGCTAAGAAAATCCCTGGAAATTATATGTAAAACAAACAAGATGATTCTGAACGATGAAGAGAAGGCAGACCGACCAGGAACCTTGGAACCTGAGGAATGACACAGTGCTTGAGTGCTATCAGTGGAGGCCTAATGGACAGTTTGGATTTTCACCCTTTCCCAATAGGAATGAGGTGCCTCTCCTGTCCCATGGTGAATACATGGTCTTCCATCTCCAACTGGAAATAACATGGTGGTCCTCTTCCTGGCAGGGTGTCTGAGAAGGCCAGTTAAAACAGAAGATTTAAATAAGATCCAGAGTCTCATTGCATAACACCTAATATGTCCAGGATACAAACAAAAATCACTTGTCATAACAAGAACCAGAAGAATCTCAAATTTAAAAAAAATCAACAGACATCAAAACCTATGTAACACAGATGTTGGGATTACATTACAAGGGTTTTAAAGCATCCAACATAAAAACGCTTCAAAGAGCAATTATGACCAGACTTGAATGAGTGAAAAAATAGAAAATTTCAACAAAAAACTGACATAAAGGAGAACCAATCGGAAAGTTTATAACCAAAAAAATATAATAACTAACACATGAAAACTCACTGGATGGGCTCAACATCAGAATGGAGAATATAGACGAAACAATGATAGAACTAGATGATAAGACAATAGAAATAAGCTAGTTTGAGCAACAGACAGAAATAGACTGGGAAAAAAAGATGAACAGAGCCTGTGGAACTATAACAACAGATATAACATTCATGTTACAGGAGACCGAGAAGGAGAGAAGAAAAAAAAAAGTGGAGCTGAAAATGTATTTGAAGAAATAATGGCACAAATTTTCCAAAATATGAGAAAAGACAACTTACAGATTCAATAACTGACCAAACCCCAAGCAGAATAAACCCCAAGAAACCCAGGCCAAGATACAGCAAACTTTTGCTAACTGAAGATAAAGGAAAAAATATTGAAAGCAGCAAATGAGAAATGACACCTTACCTAGGGGGAAAAGCTATTTGAATGAAGGTGTATTTCTCACTGGAAATCATGGAGGCCAGAAGGAATAGGCAAAATGTTTTTCAAGTGCTGAAAGAATAGAACGTATAAAGAATACTCAAAATTGAACAGTCAAAGAAAACAAAAATCCAGTGGGAACATGAGCAAAAGACACAAAAAGGCACTCCATTAAAGAGAATATATGGTTGGCAAATAAACACATAAAAAGATATTTAACATCACTAGCCATTAGGGAAACGCCAATGAAAACTATGATGAGATATCACTACACACCTGCTAAAACAGCAAAGCTAAAACACAATGATAATATTAAGTGCTGGCAAGGATACAGAGAAACTGGATTTTTCATACATTTCTGGTGAGAATTGTAAAATGATATAACTGTTATGGAAAGTAGTGTTGCAGTTTCTTAATAAACTAAACAAATACTTAGGAACAAGGTCAGGAACAAGTTCCAGATCTTGTATGGGAAGAAATTGAAGGGGCCCATGACTGTCCTGTGTCCTGCAATGGCCACCTGGTGTCAGTCATCAGCCAGAAGAGCTTCCTGTGGATCCTGAGGGCCAGTGAGCTGACAGGCATGGCCTTGGTGGACACCAGCTTTACATTCACCTGATGAGTAGCATGAAGAACTTCATCTGGCCGCAGATGTCACTACCAAGAGGAGAGCAAGATACCGAGCCACATGTCCCAGGACGCCAAGTTCCTCGAGGTGTACAGGATGGACTTCACGGCAGGCAATGCCCAGCCAGTATCCTGGTGTCCGGCAGAGACCACAACCTTATGGTGTACATGTACCCATCAGAAACTGCTAAGCTGGGCAGCCTTCCATGTAGCCACCCGCGTGTACACATTCTATGCTAGGTAGTCCCCCAGAGACCCAGCAAACAGTTGGTGCAGGGGTGGGGAGAACACACTGGTTGGTGGTATTGGGCGTCTGCTGCTGGTGAAGAAAACCTCCCAGGGACTGCTGATGCTACAGAATGCTCCAAACACCATGCTGCCCCACCTTGCCGCCTTGCCGGCCTCAACCTCCTATGCCTTCCAGGTGCTGCACATGGACCGTTGCATCCTAGAGAACACCAAGTAGAGTGTCCTCAACCAAGAACTGCTCAACCTTTGCCTTTGCCTCAGCACCAAGGGGTGTGTGTGGTTAGCTGACGGAAAAAATCCACGCCACGCCTGACATTGTCCAGAATGACTGTAGGAGGCATACAATGTCACTGCCACTTCTAGCCCATGGATGCTGCTGCTGTCCCTGTACGCTGCTTCCCAATCCCCTTTTGTACAAAACACAAAGAAAGTGGGAGAAAGAAAATAAATGATAGACACGTACATTAACAAATGGATTTCAAGGATATTACAATGAGTGCAAAAAGGCAATCTAGAAAGGTCACATATTATAGGATTCCATTTATATCATATTTTCTATTTGAGAAAATTACAGAGATAGAGAGCAGATTAGTGGTTGCCAGGGAATAGGGAAGGTGGGTGAGAGGGGAGTAGGTGTGGCTATAAAGGGGTAGCAGGAAGGAGTTCTTTGTGGTAATGGATCAGTTCTGCATCTTGATTGCTATGGTGGTTACACAAATCTACATGTATGATAAAATGGCATAGAATTATTCACACACATTGTACCAATGTCAATTTCCTGGATTTGAAATACTATAGTTTGTAGGATGTGACTATTGGGGAAATCTGGGTAAAGTTTACAAAGGGCCTCTCTGTACTATTTTTGCAACTTCATGTGGTTTATAATTATTTCAAAATAAAACGTTCAAAAAATGGGCAAAGAGAAATGGCAGAGATTGAATATAGAAAATTCTAGTGAGTAATTTTGCTGTGAAGGGGAGCAGACATATGGGCTACATAGTGAGCAAGGGATGGTAGCTCAAAAGATATTTAAAATTTTTGAATGGGAGCAATAATAGCATGGTTAAAGCTGATGAGAAATAAACTGTTGGTGGCCGGGGTTGGAGGGTGGTGAGGGTGGGATTTATACTACAAGGGCAGGAGGGGAGAAGACTGCCAGAAGGGGATAGGATCTAGTGAACAAGTACTGGGGTTGATCTAGCTAGGAGCAGAGACGGTTCATCCATCATAATGGGAGAAAGGGTAGAGTATATACACGGATTTAGGCAGCTGAAAAGATATGGTGGTAGAAATTTGTGGGCTTTGCTTTCTGATTGCGTCTGTTTTCTCAGTGAAACCGGAAGCAAGGTCATGGGCTGAGAATGAAGATGTGTGCTGAGGCATTAGAGGTTTGAAGGGAGAGGAGAAGGTATAAAATAGTTGTCTAGGAAACCAGCAGGGTAAATGGACTAGGATAATATTATGTGATTTCCTGGCAACATTAAGTGCCCACTTGAGGTTTGTGGGCTTGAATTTAAAGTGAGAGTGTCATTTTGTGCTTTTCCCCAGCCATGTTCAGCTCTGCTGATGGAGGGGAGGGGGAGGAGTTATTGATAAGGACAAGAGAGAGGCAAGGAGCTGCGATTAGGTGGAGGATGAAACTGGAAGGGGATGTTTCAAGGAATTGAGAGTCTGGGATGTTGGAAGGATCAGGTATTGAGATATTGGGATCATAAGGAATTAAGACAAGATTAATTGAAGAGAGTGACAGTGAGACAGAAGCCAAAAGTTTTGAGAAACTGGAGGGACACTGATGGTCTATAAATAACAGCAAGGTAGGATGGTGGGTAATATACTCCGTGACAGGGAATTCAAAGATCGGGGATTTTTAGGGAGGAGAAAGGAAGAATGATCTGGAAGCAGCAATGAGGGGCCTCAGGATATGGAAGAAGAAAAAAACACTGCTTGAAAGGGCTGTAAAGTCCTTGGGTGGATCCAGATTTTAGTTAACTCAAGAAGGTGAGGGGAGGGAGCATTCAGCAAACAGGGAATGGATACAGGGGATTTTGCTGATGACTTTGGGTTCTGAATGAGGTGACTGTATAATTTATCATCCAATCTGGGACACTTTAGAGAATGACAGATGCAGGACAGTGGTACACCATGTGTAAACTGAAATTGTCCTGGGCAAACCAGGACTACAGTTTTAGAGGACACAATAGAAGGATTTCAGGATCTGGAGAGGGCTAAGAGGTAAGAATAGGGAAATATACAAAGTTGTATGAGGATTAAAATATGAGACACACAGGTAGTGGCCAAAGAGCTCCAGGGTTCTTGTCATGACTGACATAAGCAAAGTTGAAAGGTATAAAGGACTTAGTTCTGTGATCTTAAGGCAGATCGTCATGGCACCTCGTGGCACCTCTGTGATTGTTGATGGTGAGGAAATGGGTGGGTGATCAAGGCTTGCTCTTCACTTCTGTTAAAGGAAATGCAGAGTCCTGGAGAGGGGAGCTTTATTCCTAGCCAATAAAGAGAGCAACGTGATCCTAAGCCCTGCTGAAGAAGACCTGGATATTTCTGAAATTCTTCAAGCTTCCAATATGAATTGTTTTAAAAACTGGGACTGGACTGACTACAGGTGAGGAAATTAACTGACCTAGTTGTGAGAAGCTAAAGATGGCAGAAACAAAAGACGTAGTGGTGTTTCCCACATAAACCATAGGAAAACACACTGACATTGACAAATGTAGAAAATACCAAGCTTAAGAGGAGAAAGAACAGGATCCATCACTTAGATCCAAAAACCTAAGTGATCAATAACAAAATGGTTGATACGCTGTTTAACTACTCAGGGTGCTCAGTTCTTATTTGTCTTTTCTTTTCTATGTTCATTCCTCAGGTTACTTTATCCAGTCTCCCGGTTTTAATTACCATCAAGAAGCTGATGGCTTCTAAATTTACCTCTTTAGACCTATTTTCTCCCCTAAATTCTAGATCATATATCTAACTGCTTTCTTGACATCTCAACTTGGATGTCTAACAGATGTCTCAAACTTAACATGTTGAAAACTGAATCCCTAATTTTTCCTTAAAATCTTGTTCCACCCCCAGCATGCTTCATCTCAGTTGATGGAAAACTATCCTTGCAATCACTCAAGCCAGAATACCTTGAAACTACAGTAAGCCCTTATCCATGAATTAACCAACCTCAGATTGAAAATATTCAGGGGAAAAAAACAAAATACAAATAAAATAAAAAACACAGTACAACAACTATTACATGGCATTTACATAGTATTAGATATTATAGTCTAGAGATGATTTAAAGTGTATGGGAAGATGTGTGTAGGTTACATACAAATACTACACCATTAAGACTGGGGCATCCATGGATTTTGATGGGGGGAGAGCTGGAACCCCTCCCCCATAGCAGATATAGAGGGACAACTGTATCAGCAAATCCCTTTGCTTTCTCTTCAGAACACATTCAGAACTGAACCACTTCTCACCTTCTCTACCACTGCCACACTGTTCCCAGACACCATGATCTCTCACTTTGTTGCTGCAATATTGTCCTAACTGGCCTCCCTGAGTCTACATAGCCTTATCACCCTATATTCTATTCACAACACAAAAGTCAAAATGATCCTTTTATAACACAAATCAAATTATGTTACTTCTCTGTTCAAAACCCGCCAGTGGCATTCCCATCTTACTCAAATGAAAATCTATACTCCTTATGTCCTTATGATAGCTTACAAGGAAGGCCCTACAATCTGTTCCATGCATAACTCTGTAACCTCGTCTTCCACCATTCTCCACTTCACTCACTCCTCTAGCCACAGTGACTTCATGTTGCTGTTTTTAGACCTGCCATGTTCTCTCCACCTCAGGGCCTTTGCCCTTGCTGCTTTCTCTGCCTGAAAAGCTATCCCCACTTACCCCCCTCTTTTGCAAGCTCCCCCACTTCACTTGGGTCTCTGTTATATGTCTTCTCCTTTCCTTCTACCACTTATTCTAAAATACCACCCCCTTTTGTCCTCCATTTTTTAACTTGATTTATTTTTCTATAATGCTGTATATTCTACTCATTTTATTTCTTATCCCCTTCTCTCACTAGAATATAAGTTTCATGAGGGCGGGAACTTTGTCTCATTCATCACTACATCTCCTAACAACAGTACTTGGCACATGGTGAGAACTCAAAATTTTGATTGAATGGAGATTAAAGTATAATTAAATAGATTAAATAAATTTTAGATGAGATCATTTTAATATATTAAGTAAAATATTACTTTTAGACTTATTCCTAGATACCTTATAGAGTTTTATTCTACTGCAAATGAGATCCTTCTTTAACAATTACATTTTAAGTGCTAATTGCTACTATGTAGGAATTCTAATGATACTATATGAAATTCTCGTATCTAGCAACCTTGTTGAATTCTCTTATTCTAATAGTTCGTTTATAGATTCTCATAGATTTTATACATAACCATATCATCTGTGAATTATATTTTTATATTCTTTTTCTTTTTGTTTTCTTTTTGTCATTTTAGTGCATTCGTTAGAACTTTCAGTATCATGTTGGAAAATAATGGCACTATGTTTGCTGTGGGTTTGGAGTAGCTATCCTTTTTCACTTCTGTGTCCGTTATGTTTTGTTGTTTACTTTTAAATTATGAATGAATGTTGAATTGTAGTTGCTTTTCTACAGCTAACATAATCATATGATTTTTCTCCTTTTTATCTATTAATGTGGTGAGTTACATTAGTAGATTCTCTAGTTAAGCCACTCTTGAAATAAACCTTACTTGTTTATATATTTTAAAAAACATTCATTAGGGAATAAATCTGCTTGTATTTTAGCTAGGATTTTTCACTTATGCTTGCAATCAAGATTGGCCCATAAACTTTTCATGTACTGTCTCAGTCAGGTTTGGGCATCAAGATCATTTTAGCCTCAAAAATATGTAACATTTTCCTATTCACCAAGAAAGTTGAGGTTAGAAATTTTTTGAAGATTCGCTAAATAAAATAAAATAAACAGCAACAACAACAACAAAAACTATGATGAAGTCATTTCGGCCTTCTTTGAGGGGATTTTTTTTTTTTCTAACAGTCTGACTTATTTAAAGTTTACTAGTCTATTCAGATTTGAAAGTTCTTTATATATTTTGGATACGAATCCTTTATATTGAGTATAAATTTTTAAATATTTTATACTAGCCTGTGGCATGTATTTTCATTCTCTTAACTGTGTCTTTCTAAAAACAAGATTTAATCTAATTTGTTGGCTTATTCTTTTATGGACTCTGCTTTTAGTGCTACGTATAAGAAATATGTGCCTAACCCAAAGTTAAAAAAAAAAAATTCTACTATGCTTTCTTCCAGCGGTTTTATAGCTTTTTTTTTTTTTTTTTCCATTTAGGCATATGACCATTTTGAGTTAATATTTTTATTTTTTTATTTTCTTTATTTTATTATTTTATTTATTATTATTATTATTATTATTATTATTATTATTGAGACAGTGTTTCACTCTTGTTGCCCAGGCTGGAGTGCAATGGCACAATCTCGGCTCACTGCAACCTCCGACCCCCGGGTTCAAGCGATTCTCCTGCCTCAGCCTCCCAAGTAGCTAGGACTACAGGCATGCGTCACCATGCTCGGCTAATTTTGTATTTTTACTAGAGATGGGGTTTCTCCATGTTGGTCATGCTGGTCTCGAACTCCCGATCTCAGGTGATACGCCCGCCTCGGCCTCCCAAAGTGCTGAGATTATAGGCGTGAGCCACCATGCCTGGCCTGAGTTAATTTTTTAATATGGAAAAAGACATGCATCAAAATTTATTTTTTTTCATATGGATATTTAATCAGTTGCGCACCATTTGTTGAAAACACTATCATTTATCTAATAAATTGCCTTTCCATTCTTGTAAAAAATCAATTCTGTGGGCCTATATTTGAACTCTGTATTCTATTCCATTGATCTATTTACATATATTCATGCCAGTACCACACTGTCTTGATCACTGTAGCTTTATGATAAGTCTTGAAGTCAATTATAGGTATTCCAATGTTATTCTCCTTTTTCAAAATTATATTTGACTATTCTAAGTTCCTGGAATTGGTGTATGGATTCTAAAATCAGCTTGCCAATTTCTACAAACAAATCTGATGGGATTTTGGTTAGAATTGCATTGAATCTATAGAATTGCATTGAATCAATTGTCTCAATCTGGAGACAACTGACATGCTAACAATATTGAGTCTTCAGCTCCATGATCATGATACACCTCTCAATTTATTTAGGTCTTCTGTAATTTCTTTCAGCAATGTTTTGTAGTTTTCAGTGTGTAGATCTCACACACATTTTGTCAGATTTTTATCTCTAGGTTTTTATATATTTTAAGCTATAGTAAATGGCATAGATTTTTTAATGGAATCTGATAATTCGCAGCTAGTATATAAAAATGCAATTGATCTTTGTGTATTGATCTTATATACTGCAATATTGCTAAACTCCTTTAAGAGTCCTAGCAGCTTCGTTTGTGAATTCCTTAGCATTCTCTACATACACTGTCATGTCATGCGAGTATAAAGAGAGTTTCACTTCTTCCTTTCCACTCTGTATACCTTTTATTTCTTTGTCTTGCTTTATTGCACTGGCTAGAGCCTCTAGTAGAATAATGAATATAAGTGGAGAGCAGATATTCTTCCTTTGTTCCTGATCTTGGGAGCAGAGCAAAAATATGCTTTCACCATAAATATGATACTACATGTAGACTTTTTGTGGATGTTTTATAATGGGTTGAAGAAGTTCTCGTTTTTGTTTCCTAGTTTGCTGAGATGTTTTTTATTATGAAGGATGTTGGATATTGTGAAATGCTTTTCCTGAATATGTTGAAATGACCATATGGCTTGTTTTTTAAAAAATCTTTTAATATGGTGAATTACGTTGTTTGGTTTTTTAATGTCAAACCCTCCTGGTATGCTTGGATGAAATCATTTGTTCGTAATGTATTTGATGATTTACTCAAATTTTGTTAAGAATTTTTGCATCTATGTTCATGAAGGATAGTGATCCATAGTTTTTGCTTTTAAATTTTTTCTCTCATTTGGGTATTAGAGTAATGCTGGCCACATACCATTAGTTAGGAAGTACTCACTTCATTCCATCCTCTTTTATATTCTGGAAGCATTTATGTAGAAATTGTGGGGGGTTTTTCATAAATGTTTGATAGGATTTATTAGTGAAGCCACCTGTGACATGAGTTTGAGAAGGTTTGTAAATAAAAATTCAATTTCTTTTCTAGTAATGGGGCTGTTCAGATTATCTGTTTCCTCAGAGTTAGCTTTGGTAGTTTAGGTCTTTCAGATTATTTGTTCATTTTATTCATGTTGCTGGATTTATTGACATCATGTTATTCATAATATGCCTTCATTTTCCTTTTAGTATCTCTAGGATCTATAGTGATATTCCCCTATTTCATGACTGAATACCAGTAAATTGCACTTTACTCTTTTTTTCTGATTAGTCTGAATAGATATATATGAATTGTATTGAATTTTTCAAAGAATCTACTTTTGGTTTCATTGATTTTTTTCTGTTGTTTTCCTATTTCATATTATAGTGATTTCTGCCCTACTATTTATTTCTATCCTTCCGTTTAATGTATGTTTGACTTGCTTCTTTTTTTCTGGTTTCCTAAGATGGAAGCTTAGGTCATTTATTTGAGACCTTTCTTCTTTTCTGATGTAAGTGTTTAATGCTATAAGATTTCCTCTAAGGGATGTGGAGAAATAGGAAAGCTTTTATACATTGGTGGGAGTGTAAATTAATTCAGCCATTATGAAAGACAGTGTGGTGATTCCTCAAGGATCTAGAACTAGAAATACCATTTGACCCAGCCATCCCATTACTGGGTATATACCCAAAGGATTATAAATTATGCTACTAAAAAGACACATGCACACGTATGTTTATTGCGGCACTATTCACAATAGCAAAGACTTGGAACCAACCCAAATGTCCATCAATGATAGACTGGATAAAGAAAATGTGGCACATATCCACCATGGAATACTATGCAGCCATAAAAAAGGATGCATTCATGTCCTTTGCAGGGACATGGATGAAGCTGGAAACCATCATTCTCAGCAAACTATCACAAGGACAGAAAAACAAACACCACATGTTCTCACTCTTAGGTGGGAATTGAACAATGAGAACACTTGGACACAGGGCAGGGAACATCACACACTGGGGCCTGTCATGGGGTGGGGGGATGGGGGAGGGATAGTATTAGGAGAAATACCTAATGTAAATGACCAGTTGATGGGTGCAGCAAACCAACATGGCACATGTATACCTATGTAATAAACCTGCACGTTGTGCACATATACCCTAGAACTTAAAGTATAATAATAATTAAACAAATAAAGTACTATTGACCATAAAAAAAAGATTTCCTCTAAGCACTGCTTTAGTCGTCACCCTCAAATTTTGATATGTCATAGTTTTATTTTCATTCAGTCCAAAATGCTTTCTAATCTCCTTTTTTATTTCTTTATTTTAAAATCAAGAGGATTTTTAAATTAAGATACAACAGAAAATATAAAGGAAAATATGAAATAATCTTATTTTCACTGAAGATAAGTAGTATCTGAAATGTAAGTTCATAGATGTCAAGATTCATATATTTTCGTATTTGTACTCTTGGTATCTAGCATAGATTATGGCACGTGGCAAATATTTATGTTTAATGACTTAAAACTTTAAAATAGAAATGAGTTTATGCTTTACATATTAAACTCCACTCCTAAATTTTGCATGCTTTTAAACGACTAACGACTTTTCCCCTCGTTTTTAATATTTAAAAAACATGCTGACCGGGCACAGTGGCTCACGCCTGTAATCCCAGCACTTTGGGAGGCCGAGGCAGGTGGATCACGAGGTCAGGAGTTCAAGACCAGCCTGGCCAACATAGTGAAACCCTGTCTCTACCAAAAATACAAAAATTTAGCCGGGCACAGTGGTGGCCGCCTGTAATCCCAGCTACTCACACTGCTGAGGCAGGAGAATCGCATAAGGCTGCAGTGAGCCAAGACAGCGCCATTGTTCTCCAGCTTGGGGGACAGTGTGAGACTCATCTCAAAAAAAAAAAAAAAAAAAAAAAAAAAAAAAAAAACCTAAATAATGTGAGTTCTTAAAAATCAAGATATTTTTTAAATAAGAAAAAATATATATTTATTTAAGTAGTTACCTTTTTCAGTCCCTTTATATCTTTATGTAGATTTATTTCTTTAAGTAGATATTTATCTGTTTTTTTGTGTAGACCTGGTATTTTCCTTCTACCTGAAAGATTTCCTTTAGCATTTCTTGTGCTGGTCCACTGGTGATGATTGTTTCAGCCTCTGTGTGTCTGCAAAGGTCTCCATTTTTCCTTCTTTTTGAAAGTATTTTGGCTAGGTAGAGAATTCTAGGCTGACAGTACTTTCTTTCATTCTTTTAAATATACCACTTCATTGTTTTCTAGCTTACATGGTTTCTGATGAATAATATACTATCATTTTTATCTTTGTTCCTCTGTACATAATGTGTATTTTTTTCTGATGCCTTTTAGGATTTTTTTCATTATTACTATTTTTTGAGCAACTTGATTTTTACATCTTTGTATTTCTTGTGCTCGGAGTATGTTGAGTTTCTTATATTTGTGGGTTTATATATTTATCATATTTGGGGAAATTTTGGCCATTACTTATCCTAGTAATTTTTCTTTGCTCTCCTCTTTCTCCTCTCCTGGGAATTACACGCATATAAAGCTGTTTGCAGTCTTCTTACAGCTCACTAATGTCCTGTTCGTTTATTTTCAGACTTTTTCCTGTTAATGTTCCTTTTTGGATGATTTTTATTGCCATGTCCTCAAGCTCACTAATCTTTTTTTATTGCAATGTCTAATCTGCTGTTAACCCCATCCAGTGTATTTTATGTCATAGACATTATATTTTCATCTTTACAAGTTCAATGTAGATCTTTTTTATATCTTCCATTTCTCTTCTTAACATGCTTATGCTTTCCTCTACATATCTGAAATATATTTATACGTTGTTTTAATGTCCTTGTCTATGAACCATATCATCTGTGCAATTTCGGGGTCTGTTGCTATTGATTTTTTTTCCTTATTATGGGTCATTTTCCTGTGTCTTTGCATACCTGATCATTTTTTGTTGGATGGCAGACATTGTGAATTTTATATTGTTTGATACTAAATTTTTTATATTTCTTTTAATAACTATTAGCTTTTTCTGAGAAGCAGTTAAGTTACTTGGAAAGAATTTAATCCTTTTGAAGCTTGCTTTTGATCTTTGTAAGATGAAATCTGGAAGAGTAAACAAAAATAAAATTGAACTATTCTTGTTGCCAAAAGAGAAAGAGACCTTTTCTCTCTCCCTTTTCGGTAATATTTCCTTGAGAAACTTCGCATTTGTGAATCCTTCCTCTGTCCCTTTGATATGTATGTAAATCTCTTTAAAGACTAAATAAGCCTCTTGCCAGCCTTATAACTCAGGAATGTTTTTCTTAAGGGACTGGAAGACATCTCTTTGAAATGTAAACATCAAGGAAGATAGTAGCCCTATATCTCCCTGTCATCCTGGGAGTTTAGCCTAGGTGCCTTGCTCTAAGCTGTAAGCACCTGCTTGTCATAGAGATATGAGAAGTTTCATATTTCCTTCAGATAAAGGCAATTAACTAGCACAGATGGCTACTCCAATTACCAGGTGAACTTAGGATGAACTATAAAAGAATGTATAGTAAACGGTGCTGTCAAGTTCTCTTACATAAGAACAATTTATCATTTATCTTAAGAACATGTTTATAATGGATACATTACATACATAAGAATGGGGCTATTTTTGTTTTTGCAATCTCATTAGCAGATTGCCTGTGATACAAAAGAGTCTGGTTTAATGCTTATTCAATAACAAAACTGTTTTCTTTATTTTCCTACCATTCATGGAGAGAATGTCATGGGTTGACAGGAAATTTTACTTTTAATTTTTCCCTAACAGATTAGAAGAGCAGTTTAAGGCTAATATTGCCCTCCACTGAAGCAGTACTTCTCTGAGTACTCAACCCAAAGCCTCAGCCCTATTTGAGCTCCAAAACGTGTCCTCCATGCTCGTCTTTTGTGATCCGTTCCCTGGCCTTGGGTAATTTTCCTACATGCATGTGGTGACTGGTACTCAGCTAAAGACTCAAGGGGACCCTGTGCATGTTTCCAGAGTGTTCTCTTTCACCCCCTTTCTTTCTCTTCACCACCCACGTCTTATCCTGTGAATCTCATCACTTTGTCCTCCTTCTTGAATTTGCTTTTTTTCCTGCTTTTCCCCCAGCTTTATTGAAATACGACTGACAAAAATTGTATATATTTAGCATGTACAACATGTTTTGGTTTTTGTTGTTGTTGTTTTTTTAATTTGTTTTTTTCCTTTTCCCTGCCCCCTTCCATGCACCTCTTCTCTGCAGGCAGGGAGGGAGTGGGAGAGTGGTCACACCATGGGAACAACATGATGTTTTGATATGGGTGTACATTATAAAATGATTGCCATAATAAAGCCAGTTAACATATTCATCACCTCACTGTGTGTATGTGTGTGTGTGTGTGTGTTTAGAACACTTGAGATCCACTCTCTTAGTAAATTTCAAGTAAACATTATTAACTATTGTCACTATGCTGTTGTGAAGTCTCCAGTACTTGGTCACTTGTGTCTCCTTGACTCAGGGAGTCCGCCAGATTCTAGTTAGATTCCCCATGCCTGTGCTGTGACCTGAAAGTGAGCTGAGATGATCATAGGGCTCACTTTGTTTTCATTCTTTCAAGGATCAGTGTCCTTTGCTGCCTGATGTCCAATGCCTGATAACCATTGTTTTATATATTTCATCCATCGTTTTTAGTTGTTTAAGACAAGAAGATAAACTTAGTTCCTTTTGCTTTATCATGAGCAGAAGAGAATGTTCTTCTGTTTTATTTTAACAATATTTTATTCTCCCACCACCCTTTCCTGACTCTCTTAGTTTAATCACATTTTTAAAATCCCTGCCTATTTCCCTAATGATTTTGAAATTATTAATTATATGCCCTTTCTTTTAGACATGACTATATTTCCATTTATTGTCCTAAACAAATGGTGAGCTTTCTTGCCATATTTCTGGCCCTGGGGGTGAAAAGTTACCCATTTTCTTTGTATAAAAGGGTGGCTCATGGCTTAATGGATGGAACTCAGTTCCTGCTTTATGGCCTCATTGTTTGTCTCTGTGAGCATATTAAAACTTCAGCCCCTAAAATGTAATCATTCTCAAACTTAAAAATTACTGGGTTTTGTTCTGAGTAAAATGAAGTGAGTAAACTACACAGTGTCTCCCTCACTAAATACAGCTATAAAACATAGACAGAACACATGGAGCCGCTATTTGAGTACTTTGAAAATAAATAAAGAAGACTTTATTTATTTGGAGAAGACTGGATTTGGAGAAGACTAGATTTCATAATACTCTAAATTATCAGTGAGTTTACCACTTTATTTTTTCATGAGTTCTTTTGAACTCACGGCAGTCCCATATCCAAAAGTGTATAATAAAAACCACAAAATGCTGATGGAAGAAATCAGTGAATGCCTAAATAAATGGAGGGACATATCAGGTTCATGGATTGGAAAATTCAACATAGTAAGATGTCAATTCTCCCCCAAGTTAATCTATATACTTAATGCAATACCTGTCAAAATCCAAGCAATATTTTGGTCAATATTAACAAGGTATATTAGTCTGTTTTCACATTGTTATAAAGAACTTCCCTGAGACTGGAAAATCTATCAAGAAAAGAGGTTTAAGTGACAAACAGGTCCACATGACTGGGGAGACCTCAGGAAACTTGCAATCATGGCAGACGGGGAAGTAGGCACCTTCTTCAAAAGGCAGCAGCAGAGAGTGTGAACATGTGAAGGAGTAACTGTCAAACACTTGTAAAACCATCAGATCTTGTGAGAACTCACTCACTATCATGAAAACAACATGGGGGAAACCGCCTTCATGATCCAATCACTTCCCTTCCTCAACCCATGGGTATTACAGGTCCTTCCCTCCACACATGGGGGTTACAATTTGAGATGAGATTTTGGTAGGAACACAGAGCCAAACCATATCATTCCAGCCCTGGCCCATCCCAAATCTCATGTCCTCACATTTCAAAACCAATCATGCCTCCCCAACAGTCCCCCAAAGTCTTAACTCATTCCAGCATTAACCCAAAAGTCCAAGTTCAAAGTCTCATCTGAGACAAGCCCCTTCCATCTAGGATCCTGTAAAATCAAAAGCAAAATAGTTACTTCCAAGATACAGTGGGGGTACAGGCATTGGATAAATGCTCCCATTCCAAATAGGAGAAATTGGCCAAAACAAAGGGGCCCCATGCAAGTCTGAAATCCAGCTGGGCAGTCATTAAATCTTAAAGCTCCAGAATAATCCCCTTTGACTCCATGTCTCACATCCAGGGCATGCAGATGCAAGGGGTGGGCTCCCATGGCCTTGGGCATCTCCTTCACCAGCTGGTGTTGAGTGCCTGTGTCTTTTCCAGGCACACATTACAAGCTGTTGGTGGATCTACCATTCTGGGGTCAGGAGGATGGTGGCCCTCTTCTCACAGCTCCATTAGGTAGTGCCCCAGTGGGGACTCTGTGTGTGGGCTCCAACCCCATATTTCCTTTCCACACTGCCCTAGCAGGGGTTCTCCATGAGCACTCCATCCCGCAGGAGACTTCTGCCTAGACATCCAGGCATTTCCATACCTCCTCTGAAATGTAGGCAGAGGTTCCCAAACCTCAATTCTTTACTTCTTTGTACCCACAGGCCCAACACTACATAGAAGCTGCCAAGTCTTGGGGCTTGCACCCTCTGAAGCAATGGCTCAAACTGTACCTTGGCCCCTTTTAGCCATGGCTACAGCTGAGCATCTGGGATGCAGGGCACAAAGTCCCAAGGCTGCACAGAGCAGCAAGGACCCTGGGCCCTGCCCAGGAAACCATTTTTCCCTCCCAGGCCTCTGGGTCTGTGATGGGAGGAGCTGCCACGAAGGTCTCTGACATGCCCTGGAAACATTTTCCCCAATTGTCTTGGCGATTAACATTTGGCTTTTCATTACTTACGCAAATTTCTGCAGCTGGCTTGAATTTCTTCCTAGAAAATGGATTTTACTTGTCTACTGCATCATCGGGCTGCAAATTTTCCAAACTTTTGTGCTCTTCTTCCCTTTTAAACATAAGTTCCAATTTCAAACTATCTCTTTGTGAACACATAAGACTGAATGCTTTCAGAATACTCCAAGTCACATCTTGAATGCTCTGCTGCTTAGAAATTTCTGCTGCCAGATACCTTAAATCATCTCTCTCAAGTTCAAAGTTCCACAGATCTCTAGGGCAGGGGCAAAATGCTGCCAGTCTCTTTGCTAAAGCATAGCATGAATGACCTTTACTCCAGTTCCCAATAAGATCCTCCTTTCCATCTGAGACCACCTCAGCCTGGACTTCATTGTCTCCATCACTATCAACATTTTGGTGAAAACCATTTGACAAGTCTCCAGGAAACTCCAAATTTTCCCACATCTTCCTGTCCTCTTCTAAGCCCTCCAAACTGTTCCAACCTCTGCCTGTTACTCAGTTCCAAAGTTGCTTCCACATTTTCAAGTATCTTTATGCAGTACCCCACTCTCTGTGGTACCAACTTACTGTATTCGTCTGTTTTCACACTGCTATAAAGAACTTCCCTTAGACTGGGTAATTTATAAAGGAAAGAGGTTAATGACTCACAGTTCCACATAGCTGGGGAAGCCTCAGGAAGCTTACAATCATGTCAGAAGGGGAAGCAAGCACATTCTTCACAAAACAGTAGGGTAGAGTGTGAGAGTGTGAAGGAGGAGCTGTCAAACACTTAGAAAACCATCAGATCTTGTGAAAAATCACTCACTATCATGAGAACAGCATGGGGGAAACTGCCCCCATGATCCAATCACCTCCCTCCCTCAACACATGGGTATTACAGGTCACTCCCTCAACATGTGAGAATTAAATTTGAGATGATATTTGGGTAGGGACACAAACCCAAACCATATCACAAGGTGATACCAAAATTTATATGAAAAGACAAAAGAACAAGAATAACTAAAACTATTTTTAAAAGAATAAAACTGAAGTAATCATACTACCTGACTGTAAGACTTACTATGAAGTTATAGAGTCCAGACAGTGTGGTGTTAGTGAAGGGACACACAGGTAGATCAATGCAGAACAGAGAGTTCAGAAATAGGCCTGCACCAGTATGGCCATTTGATTTTTGATAAAAGTGCAAAGGCAATTCAATGAAGAGAGGATTATATTTTCAACAAATGACTGAATGGTACTGGAACAACTGCACTTTCATATACAAAAAAAACCCTCAACCTTAACTTCACACCTTATGCAAACATTAATTCAAAATCAACAACATATATAAATGTAAAATATAATAGTGTGAAACTTTTAGCAGAAAACAGGAGAAATATCTCTATAATCTGGGGTTAGGTAAAATTTTTTGACATGACACGAAAAGTATGATCTATAAAAGAAAAAAGATTATAATTTGGACTTCATCAAAACCAAAATCTTTTGTTCTGTGAAAGACACTGTTCAGAGAATGATATGAGCACCTACAGGTCAGGAGAATATATTTTCAAATCACATATCGGACAGAGGACTTGTATCCAGCATGTATAAAGAACTCTTACAACTCAGCAGTTAGAAAAATTAAGCACCATTTTAAAATGGCCAAAAGACTTCAACAATCAGATCAACAAAGGGTGTATATGGATGAAAATAAGCACATGAGGCCGGACACAATGGTTCACGCCTGTAATCCCAACACTTTGGGAGGCTGAGGCAGGAGGATCACTTGAACTCAGGAGTTTGAGACCAGTCTGGGCAACATGGTGAAACCCCGTCCCTACAATAAAAATATACAAAAATTAGCTGGGCATGGTGGTGCATGCCTGTAGTCCCAGCTACTCAGAAGGCTGAGGCGGGAGAATCACTTAAGCCCGGGAGGCAGAGATTTCAGGGAGGCAAGATGGCACCACTGCACTCCAGCCTGAATGACAGACTGAGACCCCATCTCAAAAAAAAAAAGAAAAGAAAAAAAAGAAAAGCACACAAAATGATTATCAATATCAATAGCCATTAAGAAAATACATATTAAAACCATGATGAGATACTACTATACACCTATTTAAATGCCTAGATTAGAAATACTGACAAAACCAGGCCAGGCGTGCCAGCACTTTGGCAGGCTGAGGCGGGTGGATCACTTGAGGCCAGGAGTTTGAGATCAGCCTGGCCAACATGGTGAAACCCCATCTCTGAAAAAAAAAAAATACAAAAATTAGCCAGGCATGGTGGCAGATGCCTCTAGTCCCAGCTATTCGGGAAGCTGAGGCAGGAGGATCACTTGAACCCAGGGAGGTGAGGCTGCGAGCCAAGATCATGCACCCAGCCTGGCAGATGAGCAAGACCCCAAAAAAAAAAGAAAAGACAGAGAGGGAGAGAAAGAAAGAAAGAAAGAAGGAAAGAAAGAGAGGGAGAGAGAGAGAGAGAGAGAGAGAGAGAGAGAGAGGGAAAGAAAGAAAGAAAGAAAGAAAAAGTGGAAAGAAAGAAAGAAAGAAAGAAAGAAGAAAGAAAAAGAAAGGAAGGAAGGAAGGAAGGAAGGAAGGAAGGAAGGAAGGAAGGAAGGAAGGAAGGAAGGAAGGAAGGAAGGAAAGAAGGAAGAAAGAAAGAGAGAATACTGACAGAACCGTTGTTAGCAGGGATGCAGAGCAGCTGGAACTCTTACAATGCTCTTCAGAATGCAAAATGGCACAGCCACTTTGGAAAGAAATTTGGAGTTTCTTATGAAATTAAACATACACTTACCATATGCTCTGGCAATCCCACTCCTTTGTATTCACCTTGGAAAAATGTTCAAATGAAACCTGTACATGAATGTTCATAGTAGCTTTATTTGTAGTAGCCCCAAAGTGGAAATAACCCAAATATTCTTCAATGGGTGAATGGATAAATAAACTGTAGTAGCACTCAGCAATAAAACGAAACTATTGATTCACCCTACAACTTGATTGAATCTCAAAGGCATTATGCTAAGGGAAAGAAGAAAGTCTCAAAAGGTGACATATTATATAATTCCATTTATATGACATTCTCAAAAAGTTGTAACTATAGTGATGGAGAGCAAATCAGTTGTCAGGGCTTGGGGTTGGGGTAAGGTGTGACAATGGAACAGCACAAAGAATTTTGAGGGTAATAGAACTGTTCTTTATTCTGTTTGTGGTGGTGGTTACATGAACCTATGCAAGTGCTAAAATTCATCAAACTGCATGCCAACAAACTCAGTTTTACTATATGTTAATTTTAACATAAAAATAAATTATTTTGGACATTCTAAGGAACTTTTGTTTATGTGGGTTATATCTATCAATATTTGCCATAGTAGAACTTAAAAGTGATAAAATTTTTAAATATTAATTTGTTAATTGATTTAAAATAATACTGAAAACATGTTACATGTTACATAAATAACATACTTTCAGTGAAAAATAAGTATATATTCAAATATGCAAATCATTTAATTACATTGTTTTACATTTTTACAAATCTGGCTGGATTCTCATATCTCCTTCTATATTCAATCTGTTGTAATATCATAGCCCCAGGAAAATAGCACTATATACTTATAAAGAAAAAAAGAAATTCAAATAAAATATCAGTATTATTGTGAAAATAGTTTTGACTTTGTGAACCCCCAAAAGTTCCCCTCAGGAGTCCCCAGACCTCCCTTTCATTATTACTGCTAGTATGTACCGAAGTGCCATACCCTCCTTAGGTGGTTCAGCTTCAGCTCAGGGTCATTGATCTAAATTTGCCTGCCCTCTTTGTCCCTGGTACTCATGATCTCCTTTCTTGACTGTATGTTGCTATACTTATCTTATTTCCATTACATTTTATACAGAATTTATTTATTTGGGGTGAGATGAAGGATTTCTTTATTTGGGGTGAGATGAAAGATTTCTTTATTTGGGATGAGATGAAGGATTTCTCACACCAGCTTTACCTACCTTATCAGCTGTAGTTCTCTCTACAACCTTTATGGTGCTATTTGCTCTCTTCCATTTTGTCTGGTATGATTTTCTTGAGCTTTTCCACAGCGTATCTGTTTTTTTAGCTGTGAGGTTTGTTTGTTTGTTTGCTTCTCATGTGGCTTTGTAATTTATTTTTCTTTTCTATTTTGTTCTGAGATTTACAAACTTGGTTAAAATATTATCTTAATTGTCTCCTTTGAGCTCGTATTTCTTCATTATGCCCTCTGACCCATTATGATAATATGATATCTATACACCATCATAATATTTTTTTTTAATTTTTTTTAATTTATTTATTATTATTATACTGTAGTATACCATCATAATATTTATAATACTTCCAGTGTTTCCTTGGGTTAACTTTCTCATTTGCTCTTTGCTTATGTTCCTTTCTCTTTTCTTCATTTTCTCCCAGTTTCTATGCATAGGTCTTGAACTGGTTCCTTTCCAATTCCTACTCATAATTTGATGGGCTGGCTACCTGTTGAAAAATACTATAAAGTGGTCCACATCCTCGACATAAGTTTCTTATATCAAGGCTGGGCGCAGTGGCTTGTGCTATAATCCCAGCGCTTTGGGAGGCCAAGGTGGGCAGATCGCTTGAGCCCAGGAGTTTGAGACCAGCCTGGGCAAAATGCCGAAACCCCATCTCTACAAAAAGTACAAAAATCAGCCAAGCATGGTGGTGCACGCCTGTAGCCCTAGCTACTTGGGAGACTGAGGCAGGAGGATCACTTAAGCCCAGGAGTTTGAAGCTGCAGTGAGCCATGATGGCACCACTGCACTTCAGCGTGGGTAATAAAGTGGGACCCTGTCTCAAAAAAAAAGTTTCTTGTATCAAATACTCTGTCTCTAATTTATATTAATTTATTTGTTCTGAGAGAACATCTTTATTTTTGTCATTCCCTACCAAGAGCAAGTGTGGTAGGAAGAGCCTTCTGTGCTAGGTGGCAAGGCAGTAAAGGGGTGTATTGCTCTTAAATACTTTTAACAAATAATATAAATAACTAAAATGTGGTCTGCTTTTTATTATCACCAAGCACCAGCAATTCTAAATAATATCAGTGATACATGGACATAAAAATGGAAATAACAAACACTGGGGACTCCAAGTAGGGAGAGGGTGAGATGAGGGTGAGGATTGAAAAATTACCTGTTGGGTACAATGTTCACTATTTGGGTGATGGATATTCTAGAAGCCCAAACCTCACCATTATGCAATACATTCATATAACAAACCTACATATGTACCGCCTGAATCTAAAATTTTTTTAAAAATTATATCAGTGATAAAATGCTCTTCTCCCCAAGGAAATGATCCCATTGCCTCTCTTCACCACCCTCCATGCTGTTGATTCATCAGATCCATGTGATTCAAGTCCTTTATGACATAATATCTTTATAAAAGAGACCTACAGTTTTTGCTGGGCTGCTTATGTGTATTTGGGGTGGCAGTGGGGGCAACAGACTCAGTTGTTCCATAGACAGATCTTTAATCCACTTCCCCGTTTTCATTCCCACTTTTCACTCCTACCAACTGCCAAATCCTATCTAGAATTCCACTGCCAAGGTGGGCTTCAACCTCCACTCCACTTTTCTTGTAAAAGTATTCTGGACTTGGGCATCTCCTCTTCTTTCGGACTGTGGTCTCCATGAAGGCAGGATTTTCATCTGTTTTGTTCACTGTTATATCCCCAGTGTCTAGTACAGAGTAGGTGATTATCTATCTATCTATCTATCTATCTATCTATCTATCTATCTATCTATCTATCTGCCATGATCATAGTTTTATCTGTATTGCTGTGTGGTGCATCTCAACAGATGGTACCATAGGCAGCATTATGAAAGGAAATTATATATCCCAAACTTGGCATGGATTCACCAGAGAGCCACCAGACTCCACGGGACCTTTAAGACTCAAGATTTACTCAGTGGCAAACTATGTGGACTAATAATTGAGGACTAGCTGTCAATCTCTCATATCCTGTCACTAAGATATTAGGATTGTGGCACCATCTTGGTGGAAGACTGGGATAGGTCTGAAATAGTATTACTGGCGAAATGAATTATTGAAAATGAAGTTATATTTATTTTCACACAGTTTGTGGACAGAAATTAACGCCAGGTACACATATAGAGCATACATAATTGAAACCATATCTTTGGAATGGATAATATATTCACACGCAATGGTAGTATTTTATGCTTACTGTTCAGCACTTTACTTTTTCAGTTAATATATCTTGCCAATTATTTCACATCAGTTCATAAAGTTTACTCATTTTTTAAACACCTGCATTTTCATCTATTGTATAGATGTACCATAATTTATTTAACCAGTTCTCTATTGACAGACATTGGGTTGTTTCCAATATTGCAATAAAATGACCTTACACATACATCATTTTTGCATGTATGCAAGTATATCTGTAAGATAAAATTTTAGAAGTGGAATTACCTAGTATAAATATGTGCATTTGTAATTTTGGTTTATCCTCCTACTCCAACTCCTTTCCCCCTCCTTTTCCTCCTTCCTCCTCAAGAGAGAATTGTAACTTTAATTTATTGAGCACTTAGGATGGTGCCAGAAATTATGCTAAAGACTTTGCATGCATTATCTCTTTGAATGTTCATAACTCTTTGAAAAAAATTATATTATTATAATCTACATTTTAAATTGAGATATAACTCACCTACCATAAAATTCACCCTTTAAAAATGTACAATTCAATGAGCATATTTGCAACAATCACCACTAATTCCAGATCATTTTCATCACCCCAAAAAGAAACCCTGTATCCATTAGCAGTCACTCCCATTCCCGCCTCCTCTAACTCTCAGCAACCACTAATCTAGTTTCTGTCTCTATGAATCTGCCTATTCTAGACATTTCATATGAATGGAATAATGCAATACGAGGCCTTTTGTATCTGGCTTCTTCAACTTAGCATGACATTTTCAAGATTCATCCAAGTTGTATCATGTATCAGTACTTCATTATTTTTATAGCAGAATAATATTCCAGTATATAGATATACCAAATTTTTTAATCCTTTCATCAGTTGAAGGTCATTTGGGTGATCTCCACATTTTGGCTATCATGAATATTGCTACTATAAACATTCATGTACAAGTTTTGTGGGAACATATGTTTTCATTTCTCATGAGTGATGAGAAGGTATATATCTAGAAGTAGAATTGCTGGGTCATAAGGTAGCTATGTTTAACTTTCTGAGGAACTGCCAAACTGTTTTCAAGCAGGTGTGTCATATTACATTCTTATCAGCAATGTGTGAGGGTTTCAACTTCTCCACATCCTTGCCAACTCTTATTGTTCTCCCTTTTTTTGGTCAAATATTTCTCTGTGTCTATTGAGATGACCATGTGCTTTTTCCCTTTCTATTTACATAGTGTTTTACGTTGACTGATTTTCACCTGTTGAACCAACCTTACACCATGGGATAAGTCCCATTTTGTCATGGTGTATAATTCTTTTAATATACGGCTGAATTTGTTTACTAATATTTTGTTGAGGATTTTTGCATCTATTTTCATGAAGTATATTGGTCTATTGTTTTCTTGTCATGTCTTTGTCTGATATTGGTATGAGGCTATACCAGAGGCTATACCTCTGGTATTGGCACAGACTTCAAAGAATGAGTTGGAAAATATTCCATCCTCTTCTATTTTTTGAGTTTGTGAAGGGTTGTTGTTAGTTCTTTAAACATTTGGTAGAATTCACCAGTGAAACCACTTGATCCTGGGGTTTTCTTTGTGTGCAAACTGCTTTGTAAACAAATTTTCAATGAAGCCTCTTAGTTTTAGTCCCACCATCACACCTACTTTCAGAGGTTCTTGGTGCCATTAATTTCTGAGGTTTTTTGAGAATCCCGTGGTATAAATTAGTTGTTTCTCTACGTGTTACACTGCCATTTTAGGATTCAACTTTCTTGGGGTTGCTAGGTTGGTTACATATCCATCTGCTTTCTCTGGCTTCCTTCAAGACTTTGTCTGGTTCTCAGCAGTTTGTACATGCCTGGGTGTGGGTTTTTTGAGTTTTATTTGGTTCTATGTTTATCTCGCTTTGTGTTCTCTGAGCTTTCTGAATCTGTGGTTTGGTGTCTGTCATTAATTTTGGAATGGATTTGGCCATTATTGCTTCAAGTATTTCTACTGGCTTTGTATTGGTCAGAGTTTTCCAAAGAAACAGAACCAACAGAAGATGATTGATAAATGATAGATACATATGTACATATGTACATACATACATGCATACATGTATACATGCATACATACATATGGGCTGGGTTTAATGTTTGCTGAGGCTACAGATAACAGAGGATTCAAATTGTCCTTTTAATTAATGTCCTTTTAATGTCCTCCAATGTCCTTATTTTTGTCTCCCTTCCTAACTTTGGGGTTTCTCTTTGTACTGCTCCTGAGAGAGAGTCTGTATCTTATTTTAGCTGTAAGTCACTGTTATACTGGAGGCTTGTTGGTGTGGTGGTAGGGTGCAGGGGAAGGGAATCAGTCTATAATCTTCTGATTAATTATTAGTCTTTGAGTGTGCCTGGGTCTCAGGGGTTCTGGCCTACACAAATGTTTTCATTCTTCCTTCAGGGGCCTAACTCCCCTCCCTACTCCCCTTCCTGATGGCAGCATTTCCAATCTATTTCCCTCAAGCCTGTTCCCTATTTACTGTTTTTTTTCCCCCTTTAGGTAATATGGAAAGCCTGGAATGGAGTGGAAATCCCTTCTCCAGGTGGGATAAAGTTTCAGTACTACCTTATGATGAAGGATTCCAAAACCCAAGGATAGACTTTTGTTATGGAGAAGTATCTAAGGATTACATAATAGCTACACTTCCCCCTACATCAGCCAGATCCTCAGGGGGATTTTTCTCAGATCCTTATCATGAGAACTTGGTGATGTTATTGGAGGGAAAGCCCTCGAAAGTGTGGAACTTCTCCTATGAGTGTGGCCTTCAGGCATTTCTCAGTTTCATGCTAGTCCTCACTAAGTTTCCAGCAACTTGTCAAAATCACTAGTCAAGTAAGTGGTCCTACCACTTAATGGCTGTCACCAGCTTTTATTCTAGGTAAGCACATCTCAGGTGCTGAATCTCTTTGGATCTCCCTGTCTCTCCAGATTTCAGGGTAGTAATTTGCCCTGTGACTTCAATTCTCTGATGGGTCTAGGAAAAATAATCTATTTTTAGTTTACATTACTTTCTTACTGTAAGGACAAGCATGATGATTTCCAAGTTTTTTACATGTTGGAGCTGAAACCAGAGCTGGTTCTAGACCCCCTAATTTTATTGTTGCTGTATACACACTCATTCTTCCTGTCTCTGTGGATTTGTTCCATTTTAAAATCCCTTTACTAGCAAATTAGTGAGGTATCAAGAGAGAGGAAAAGCTAATGTGGGATTCAGTCCTCTATCTTTAACCAAAAGTTTTAATACACTTTATAATACTAAGCCATCCTTGTATACCTGAGATAAATATAATTTGGTCATGATATAGCTTTTTCATATACATTGGTAATTCAGTTTGCAAGTATTTTTAGGGTTTTTGTATCCAGGTTTGTGAGACTGGTTGAAAAATATTCTTGTTGTGTACTATTCCTAACAAGTTTTGATGTAAAGATTATATACCAATTGCATAAAATGATGTGGAAGTGTTTCCTCATTTTACATTCCCTAGAACAGTTTGTATCAGGTAGCTTTGGCAGCTCTCACCTTAGAAACCTTTTTAAAAAATTTCTAGGGGAGAGTAGATTTTTAACTATTGATTCAATTTTTTAAAATATATATCTTTCAGTCTAATTTTTCTTAAATAAGTTTTGCAAAGTTATATATATATATATATATATTTTTTTTTTTTTTTTTGAGATGGAATCTCACTCTGTCACACAGGCTGGAGTGCAGTGGCATGATGTCAGCTCACTGCAACCTCCACCTTCTGGATTCAAGCAATTCTCTCACCTCCGCCTCCTGAGTAGCTGGGATTACAGGCGCACACCACCACGCCCGGCTAATTTTGTATTTTTAGTGGAGACGGGGTTTCAGCATGTTGACCAGTCTGGTTTTGAACACCTGACATCAAGTGATCTGCCCGCCGCCTCGGCTTCCCAAAGTGCTGTGATTACAGGCATAAGCCACTGCGCCTGGTCCCCTCTATTCATTCTTAATATTATTCACTTGAGCCTTTTAAAAATTGTTTCTTGTTCAGTTCTCACAGAATTTTGTCTTCAAAAAACCAAGTTTTGGTTTTATTGATCTTCTCTGTTTTCTTTCTTTCTCTTTCTTTCTTTTTCTTTCTTTTTTTTCTTTTTCTTTTTTCTTTCTTTCTTTCTTTTTTGAGACAGAGTCTCCCTCTGTTGTCCAGGCTGGAGTGCAGTGGTGCGACCTCGGCTCACCGCCACCCCCACCTCCCAGGTTCAAACAATTCTCCTGCCTCAGCCTCCCGAGCTGGGATTACAGGTGCCCACCACTATACCCGGTTAATTTTTTTTTTTTTTTTTTTTTTTTTGTATTTTTGGTAGAGATGGGGTTTCGCCATGTTGGCCAGGTTGGTCTCAAACTCCTGACCTCGAGTGACCCATCCACGTCAGCCTCCCAAAGTGCTGGGCCTCGCCTTCTGTTTTTTATTTTATCAATTTATGATCTTATATAGATTATACCTGCTTTCATTAGGTCTAATTTGTTGTTGGTTTTCTAACTTCTTTAATTAGATGTTTAAATCATTAAAATTTAACTTGCTTTTTAATTTAAAAAAAAAAAAATTCAAGGCCATACTGCTCCCTTTAAGTTCTGCTTTAGTTCTATCTCACAACTTTTATATCTACATTAATATCATTCAGTTCTAAGTATTTTCTAATTTACGTTATGACCTTTCTTCAACCCTTGAGTTACTCTAATTTTTCAATGCTTCTTTATTTTTCCTCTTCTTTCCTGCCTTCAATTTGATTGATGGAGTTTCCCCCCATTTTATCCCTTGGTGGTTTGGAAGTTATATATTCCTTTTTATCATTCCATTGCCTCCCTCTACTAGTGTGTAAGTTAGGGCATTGTGCCCTCTGTTTCTATTTTTTAATGGCTAATTCAGAAATAACAATATGCATAATTTACTTACAAAAGTCTAAAATTTGAAAAGAAAATCCTTTACCCTTCTTTTAGATAATTCAATAACTTAAAACTCGTATGCTAATGTTGTCTTGTATTTCAAGTCTCCATTGCTTTTTCAAATCCCACTAGCAATGATTGTGATTGGTTTATACTTCAGTGTTTATTTGTCCACATGTTTACCATCATCTTTACTTTTCATTCTTTCACCCATCACAGACCTTCTACTTGAGATAATTTTCCTTCTGCTTTTTACTGAATTTCCCTTAGTGAGGACCTACTGATGAAGAATTATCTCAATGTTTGCCTGAAAATGTCTCTATTTTACTCCCATCCTTTATAAATATTTTTGCTGAGTATAGAATACTAAGTTAACAATAATCAAATTGAAGATCATTTCATTATTTTTTGATTGTTGAGAAGTCAGTTGTCAGTCGAATTGCTATTCCCATGAAATGAGCTGTCATATTCCCCTGGCTCCATTTTCTCTTTCTCTTTGTTTTTCTGCAGTATCTGGGTGTAGATTTATTTTTATTTATCCTACTTGGGATTTGTTGGGCTTCTTAAATGTGTGGATTGATTTCTTTCATTAGGTCTATTAAAATTCTCAACCATTATTAATATTTAATATTAATTTTGTCAACTTTTGAATTTTTGAATATTAAGTATATGAATAGTAACAGTATTCATAGTCATATTATCTTCCTCTCATATTGTAATCAATGTATGCTAGATTTCCTCATTATATCCTCCACATCTCTCCTTGCTATCCCATATTTTCATTTCTTTTTTTTCCATGAGGCATTCTTGGTCATTTCTTCAGGTTTACCTTCTAGTTTATTAACTCTCTCTTCACTTATGCCCATATTTCTGCCAGATACATTCATTGAGTTGGCATTTTCCCCCTCTTCTCCCCACAATATGCCATGTCACTTTTTGTAGGTTCCTCTTCTCTGCAGATATTTTTAGATTAACAATCCTTTTCTTTAAACATAGAACACGTGGTCATTTAAAAATGTGTCTAATAACTATATGACATGAAGCCTGTGCAAGTTTGTTTCTGTTGTTTCCTTTCCCTGCCGGTTCTAAGTCAAGTTACCTTGTTTCGCTATGCAACTGACTATTTTAGCCTGCTTTCTGATCATTGCCCATGACAATTTTTTTGTGGGGGTTCCCTGAGGCCTGAGATGGATTTATTCTCCTCCAGAGACTTTGTATTTGTTTCTATGAGCACCTTGGAGTACTATCTGTCTGGGAGCCACCCATAACTAAGTTCATGGTTTGAAGTTCTGTAGCTGACCCAGGCCATGGATAATAGGGGAGTAAATCTGTCTGAGGGCTGGAGTGTGGCCTCATCTTTTCAGGAATAGATTTTGTAGCCTTCTTTTTAACCCTTTCTTTTTTAGCAAGAGAGCTCTACTTAGCACCAAAGCAGCCTTCTGTATAGTTCTCAGGGATTATTGGGAACAGAAGCTCATATTATAATTAAATCTATAATAGGCTTAGTTCTGGATGGCCCTCAGGCTGCAGAGATAGTCCCTTGGGGTCTCAAGTTAATGTGGAGAGGGTCTCCTATTAAACTTCTACCTTGGGTTGGTCCTGAACCTTGCCTTCTTTCCCCCAACCCTGTGTGGCCATTGAATCAAAGCTCAGGTGGGCAGTGTAGGCAAATGCCCTTAAAGCAAATTGGCTTTGGTGCTTCTATATTCTGTTTACTTGTTTGGTTACAGCTGTCATCCAAAAGTTGGCCTGGAAGTTTTCCTTTGTCCTCTCAGTTCTTCAGTGCTTTTAAAGTAGTTTCAAAATATTTTATTCAGCATTTTTTCATTAATTCAATAATAAAGTCAAATCAAATAACTAATTCTCCCATTGCCAGAACCTAGAAGTCCATACTCTTAAGTGGTTAAACATTCATACTTGACTTAACAAGGTCTAAATTCAGGCAATATCCCTACTGTCTTTCCAAACGATACAACCACCTCAGAATGCTTTAAATATGAATAGTGCCCTGCTGTCTTACATGTTTATTTATTTTTCTTTTTATGAATACATAATAGTTGCACATATTTGTGGGGTGTGTCCTACATGTTTTTGTGTGCTTCTGTTTTTAGTGCCAGCTTGTTTTTATACTCCCATCTTCTTTAGCATTATTATTGCCTTATATAATTAATGCTTGTTTAGATTTCCCCACGTTTGCAATTTTTGTTCACTGTTCCTTGCCTCCTATTCACCCCTTCTCTCTACTTTCATGTTCCTCCTTCCTGAAGTATCTCTTATGGTAGTTATTCTTGTGAGACGCTATTATTGCTAAATTTTCTTAATTTTGTTTTGTTTTTTTTTTTTTCCCTGAAAGTTTCCTCATTTCACTCTCAAAAAAAGAGAAGCAGTTCTTCTCAGCAGTATTTCTTGGGGGTACTAATTCTCCTTATGGCAACTGGTGACTCTCCTTCATGGCATATCATTTATATGCAAGGACTTGATTTCTACTGTTGCTTATTTCTGAGCCCATCTTCAGGAGATCCTTTCTTTTTCTGTGGCGTTCCATTACCCTGGATCACAAAAATGTATTGCGTTTGCTTTTGCTGAGATTCTCTAAGTTTCAATGGTTCTGTCTCAACTTTTAACTTTTCAGCATGTGGTTCCCATGCCACATAGTACATTTTGACCCCACATCCACATAGAACATAGGCCTGAGATTTTTATTTCTCCTTGTGGTTCCACAGACAACATAAGCCCTTTCATTGTTTATTCTCTAACCCCCTTTTAATGGACAAGAGAAGCTACTAAAGGCTTTACCCAGAGGTTTCAGCTATAGCTTCTCTGCCTGTGGTGGACCTGAAGCTGTGTTGTCAGCACCTGGATGGGTATTGGACTCCCAGCTCCAAGTCCCTAGCCATTAGGGCCTGATATCTGGAACCAATACCACACAGGACACTGCAGTGTCTGTTTACAATTACTACACTGCCTTTTGTTTTTCCTTTTGTTTCCCTACAGATTTTGCTTTTTATTTTTTTAAAGCTCAGCTAGAAATGTAAATTTTTGTTCTAGTTGATCTAGTGTTAGTCTATGTTTGTATTGGGAACGAGGCACTAGTCATATCATCTTAGTGTGCTGTGTTGCCAGAAGAAACCATGTTTTATACACACAATTTGGCACCTTTTTATAATTAAGCATTCTTCCTTATCATTTCCATCCTCATAAATATCCACTTCTTTAAGTTCTAAAGAAATTAAGTCTCCCCTCAGGACCATCTAGATTGTGAGCACACATGAGGCCAGGCTTCTGTAGCAGGCTGGATTACTTTCCAGACACACCACCATGTCGTTTAAGTATATCATTCCCCTGGGGTCTAAAATTTCTTACCACAGTGAGTTTCAACTTTAAAATATTTTAGTAGCAGAACCCTTTCTGCAAGTATTACCTGGAATCCCCCCAAATACCAAACAAGAGGAGAGCTTCTCTGGTTGAAGTGGAGTTGAGAGTTCTGATCTCACCAACTTACTCTCCTTGCTCCCTGAAGTGCTCTCCAAGGCGCTCCCTGGGCCATCTTCATAGACTCCTTGGACTCCAGGAAGGTGTGATAACGAATAGATCAGCGGTTCTCAAAGTGTGGTCCCAGAACCAGGAGTATGGGCATCACCTGGGGATGTGTTAGAAATGCAAATTCTCAAGCCCCCATCCCAGATCTACTGAACCAGAAACTCTGGGGGTGAGACCCAGCAATCTGTGTGTTAATGAGCTCTGCTGGTACATGAGGACCTCTGATGCATATTAAAGTTTGAGAAATTGCCAGAATATTGTACTCAGGAGCTACTGGAACAAGGCTGAAGTGTTGCCCAAGATTAACATTTCTTGGGTGCTTAAATTAACCCAAGCTTCTTTGGAAGGTTATTTTCCATCCACCATTTTCTTTTACCTGAGTGATATTACAGACACTCTTAAGACACTTTCTTGTACCTGAGTGAGATTATAGACATTCTCAAGGCAAAGACACAACTTTGCAATGGCCTGAGTCCCTCTGAATTGATTCAGTATCAGGAGGCCGAGGTGGGAGGATTGTTTGAGCTCAGGAGGTCGACGCTGCAGTGAGCCATGAATACACCATTGCACTCTAGCCTGGGTAGCAGAGTGAGACCCCATCTCAAAAGAAAATGAATAAATGAATAAATAAACAAACAAATAAATCACAAAGACGAGTAGGGATTCCTATCCTTAGTTCATTAGACAGAAATAATGAAGTTCCTCCTAATTTTTCTTGACAAAAAGACTTCAGGCTGATCTCATTTCACAGAGGCCGGCCCACTCTCTCCTCTTTTTCTTTAAAAAAATTTTTAAAATAAATAAATTTTTAAGACTCGAGGTCTGAAGTTCATAAAATGACTATCGAACAAAAGAAGCCAGACATAAAAGAGTACACGCTGAACAACTGCATTTAGAGAAGATCTAAAGACAGACAACACTAATCTACAGTGAAAGAAGTCAGGATAGGTGTCTGAGTTCTGGGGAGTGTTTTGTTTCTTGATCTGGATGCTGTTTACAGGGATATGTTTACTTTGTAGAAATTCATCAAGTTATATATGATATGTGTACTTTTCCTGTTTATCTGATATACTTCAATACAAGAGTTTAAAAATGGCACTGGGTCACCTGCAGAGCAAGTGTGTAATGACGCACTGTGGTGAGTGCTGGGCTACATACTTTCAGAGGATCTGGGCCTTCATTTCTGGGTGTGAGACATACATTTGGAGGAAACACAGGCTTCTGGCACCAGGTCTACTGCATTTTGAAAGTAAGAGTTGCATGGGGGCCATTCTGTTTCTTGATTTGAAAAAGGCCTTTTGGTTGATGGCGTCCCTGATCAGAATTCCCTGTAGACAGTGAATAAGAGAGACAGTTACCAATGTGACCTGTAGGCCAGAGTCAGTTTTAGCATCTGGCTACTCCAGGAAATGGTAAATGGCAGGGCCCTGGATTTCTAACCAAATTATGCCACGAAATTGTGGGAAGGAATGTGTAATGGGTGACAGGGCAGTATCTCATTGTTTGGTACATGGTTCTGAACTCTATGGGTGGTTGATGCTCCCAGTTGTGAGCACCCATATTTCACCTGTGCCCTTCTGAATCCAGATCACAAATCTACATACGAACCAAGTCTCCCAGTCCTAACAGTATGTGGATGTAAATGAAGTCTCTGTTAAAGAATTAACTTAGCTTGGCGCAGTGGCTCAAGCCTGTAATCCCAGCACTTTGGGAGGCCAAGGCAGGTGGATCACCTGAAGTCAGGAGTTCGAGACCAGCCTGGCCAACACGGCAAAACTCTGTCTCTACTAAAAATACCAAAAATTAGCTGGGCATGGTGGTGGGCACCTGTAATCCCAGCTACTTAGTAGGCTGAGGCAGGAGAATTGCTTGAACCCAGGAGGTGGAGGTTGCAGTGAGCCGAGATCACGCCATTGAACTGCGCTCCAGCCTGGGCGACAGAGCAAGACTCCGTCTCAAAAAAAAAGAAAAAAATTAGCTTAAATTTCACCGGTTCTTGCCCCATTTGCTCATCTAGGAACTCCAGCCCACATGAAAAATAACCCAATTGTGTCTGCAAGTCTCCAGTAGGTTACAAACCAATCCATTTTCACCATCTCCCATGTTCTTTCTTACTTATTCTGGGCCCCTATCTTTGTATAGTCTGACCATGAAGCTGTTTAAGAACTAGTTACCCCTTCCCTCCCCACCTGCCACTGCTGTACTTGTGCTCACCATCGGAATGTTGAAGAAGGTGCCAAGGGTGCTACTTCCTGATACCCCTAAAGGCCCTAATCGTAGAGGTGCCTGACCAGGTGCCAGACATTCTCAAACATGCCTGGATCTCAGTTTGAGTTTAAGGTTAACACATACCTGCTGAATACATGATGCCTTGGGTTCCACGATGGTATGATCTGAAGGCAGGCACTGGCTGCTGTTACATTCCATTGCTCAGTTCGGGGGTTAGTGACTGGTAGGGGCATAGGGCTGGCCTTGAATGGTTGCCCTGTTGCTAAGGGACAATGCTGTTTTCCAGATAGAGGTGTGAGGTTCAATTAGGAAGTGCCCGGCACAGCTGCTCCCCCTGGCGGTCTGTGCCTTCCACCAGCGGAGACAGAGAGGTCAGGTTCAGCAATCTCGTGCCATTCATAACTCTCAGTGAGTTCCTCTTAGAACTATCGTTGAGTGCAGGGTATTTAAAAGGGTTTCCTGTGTCAGACAAACCCAAAATGAGGAATGTGCTATTAAAAATGTGAATGCCATACAAGATGAAGAAAGGTTGTGGAAATGTTCCAGATTAAAGGAGGCTTAAAGAGATATGACAACTAAATGCAATACTTCACCCTAGGCCAGATTCTGCAATAGAGTGGGAAAATGCTATAAAGGACATTACTGGGTCAACAGACAAAGTTGGAATACAAATGGTAGATTAACGTATCGTATCAATGTTAAATTTTCTGCAGTTCTACTGTAGTGATGTGGGGAATATGCCTATTCTTAGGAAATGTACACTGACGTATTTAGGTGTGAAGGGCCATGATATATGTAATTATCTTCATATGGTTCAAAAATATACACACCCCCATTTATAAGAGTGCACATGTGCAAATGATAATACAAATGAGGTAAAATTTCACAATGGGTAAATCTGGTAAAGAGCATACCGATGCTCTTTATACTATTTTTTATAACTTTTCTGTAAGTTTGAAATGATTCCCAAATAAAAATGTTTAAAAATTTTAAAGGTCACTTTCTGTGCAAGCAGTCAGGATCTGGTGGCACAGGCCTGCCTGGACTCTTCCCCTGGCAGAGATGAAGAATGAGGACATGGCTGTGTCCTTCCAGGTAGGGATACCAGACCCTTCCCAAAAGGTAGTCAGACACCCTGCACGAAGTTGCCAAGTGCCATCCAAAGTCACCCATCTCTTGATCTCTCCCATCCTACAAGACACCAAAAATAACAACTTTTTACATTTTTTCCTGAAAATTATGAGCCCTAGGTGTTAATGAAATCTTGGTTATGAAAGGAAGGTGTATTGATTCATTAACTCATCCATCCATTCATTCATTCAGTAAATGTTTTGAATACCTACTTACCATGTGACAGGAGTCAAGGGAATGAGAATGCATCCCAAGGTACAAGAGGAGACATAACTCTTGTCCTAAAAATGCCTATGAGCTAGTTGTGATGCACCCACAGCCACGTAAATAAACATGTATTTCCAAATGAGTGGACCATGAAGTAGACTTGGGAAGCAATGGGGAGCCCAGCCTTTTACCAGAGCCAGTGGATCCAAGCCCCATGGATCTGATACACGTTTAATTTCCCTCCAGGATTCTCTAGGTAATAATTACTTTTCTACCTGACACTGATGAGAGAAGGACTCATAGTGCTTACTCCACCCTGGGTTCATCCCACCTGTTTCAGTTCAGCTCTCTGCAGGCTGCTCTGCCCTCTGTCAGTATCAGGGAAGGGGCCAACAAGCCATTCTATCAATATCCCTGGGCTGATGGGCCAGTGAACTTTGGAAAACAGTCTTTCTACTGATCTGTGCCTGTGAGTAAACATAGCAACTGAACCCATAATGTTTTTAGAAGACGATGACCACCAAATTCCCTCATGTGCAAGCCTGGCAGCCTACTGGCCATGAGAGTCCCATCACTGGGATCTGAATCATGAAAGCAACACGACTGTCCTCCATAAGGACAGAATAATGACCTTATGGGACAGCTATGGTTCTTTCCACCCCCAATCCCAGGTGGCACCCACTGTGATGCCCTGCACACAAGGGACAAAAGTGGAGTTCATTGCCTTGGTACTCTAAATAGACAGCATTGGGGAGGGAGTTGTGGAGAATGTGTGTGTGACTGCATGTGACATGATGTGCGTCCCTTCTGTCCAGGGGTCTCAGGCGGGACTGACCCCCACCTCTGATGCATTCGGGGCCTGGTCCAAAGAAGTTTCAGGTTTGGATCCAACAAACGTTTACTGAGTCCCTACAAAGTTCCAAGCCTTTTACTTTATACTTTGACACATTTTTATATCATTTAATCTTTAACAATAACCCTTTAAGGTAGGAATTATCTGCATTTTACAGATGATAAAACAATCGCAAAGAGGTTCATTGATTTGCTCAAGTATATCACACAGCTTTTTTTTTTTTTTTTTTTTTTTTTTTTTAAACACACACACTATACTCTTAGCTGAGGCCTGTCTGCGTTGGTTGCTTATCTTACAGCATTTCTTGTCTTCTCTACTTTTGGAGCGAGTGCTCCCCTTATACAAGCCCCCTTATTTCCTCTCCTTTCACTAGCCCAGGTGGGCTTTTCTTGTTTTAATACTGCATTTAATAGCACAAAAAATCACGAATACAAAGAAACTGGCAAAGGTGTTTGTCAATGATATCCCTGCCTCCTCCACTTTTCTGCTTTCATACCCATATATGTAATGGGCTACATTTTTTAGAAACTTTTCTTTTTCCCCCCAAACATATAACTGTTATGTGATTGGTCAATTGAAGCTGAAACACCCATGGAGAAAGATGTTTTACGGTTACAAGGGCACACCCCCCCACCACCCCCCTCCCCCCCACACTTTCCCACACAATCTTTTGGAGGAATATAGGATATGTACCAGTGTCAGCATTTTCCTGCTCCTGCCTTCCTTACCCAGAGTGTTTCTACCATTTAATTTCCCTTTCATCAACTGTTTAGACTAGAGCCTCTTCTCCCTCCCCTTCTATTTCTCTTCCAATCAGGACCTTTTGGACACTGGGTACTGTTCAATTCTTACTCTGTCAGGCCCATGGGCCATGGTCAAGTAGGTCCTTTAGATCTCGATGCCAGTTGTAGTATTGGTGTCGTCATCTTCCATTGCAGGTAGGTCTGTGTGTCACTTCAGTAGGCTTGTGTGTTCATTTCTTTCACTTTTTCTGACTCATGTTCCAGCACCTGTTTGTGATAGAACAGTAAATACCCTTCACTGTCCAGTACATCCTTAATACTGGCCTTAGTGATGACGGCATCATCACACTTGAACCACTGGTCCTTGTGGTGGCGGATGAAGCTGGTATAGTGGCCACTCTCCAAGGTTCCTTGGTGATTAACTACAGCAAACAAGGAATACTTATTTTCATTGTTTCCACTATTGGTTGGCAGCTGCAATTGTCCATTCATTCTGCTCTCTTTACTTGAGGCCATAAACGGTGTCATATCCAGCTCCAGAGGAAAGGAAATGTATGTAGTGATCTTGCGCCTCTGTTTGGCTGAATGTTCAAACCGTTTGAAATGAAAACAGGCAACGACAGGTAATTTATTCATTGTGAGCTGTTTGGTAGATTCCTGGTAGCTTTGGCAACTACCACATTTAATTTTGGCACTGCTTCCTAAGTGCTCTGGCCTCGTAAACCTCCGCAAGCAGTCCGTGAGGGTGGTGATTCCTGGTATGTGGCTTTCCCCGTTCACACTGCTCTCCCTCCCTGGGCTCATGGGCCAGAAGGAGGTACAAGAGCCAGGCAAGTCCAAACTAATGTCCCAGCATGGGTCTATCGTGGTGGAGACGCCATGGCAGGCTTGACAGGTGACATCAGACTGTAGGCCACCTGTGAAGATTTGGTCTATGATGCAGTTACAGTGGTTGGGATTGTTGGCCGCCTTCCCGACATCATCACCTTTGCAGTGCCTGTGCAGGACATCTAACGCTGCAATGAGGAACTCGTGGGCATCCTGTTGCCTGTACCCTGCTAAATGGCGGGCATGTATCCACACCAGGTGCAGTAACTTATAGGGCACATGAGGAGACGGGTTTCCAGAATACAACTCCCGAAACAGCGACGACATCTCACAGACCAGACACAACTCGGGACTCGGCATCTCACATCGGTGCCTGTCAGAGAGAAAGAAATCTCTCAGTATTGGCGTGTGGGTGAGGGCCTGGACGATGCAGTTCATAAAGCACGTGTTGCCAAGATTGATGAGTCCTCTTAAACCGATCGTAAAGCTGGACGTGATTCTTCTTCTCCTCGGGTTGTGCCCCAGCAGTTCTAATTCTGGTTTGGTTGTTTCCCAGGTTGGGAATTTCTCGCCAAGGCCTGGAACTGAACACTGCTGGTGAGAAACCTCTGTTGAGGTGGAGGCTTGTAATTTCAAAGCTTCTCCTTGCTCTTCTTTGGCAATTTGCTCAATGTCTTTGTCATATACATAGTCCTTACACATAAAGCAGTATATACCTCCGTAATACAGGTCTACGGCTAAGTTGTGTTGTTTCGTCTCGGCGTGCTCGTGAATGTGCTTCTCCGTGAAGCAGCCAAAGAAGACACAGGAAAGGCAAGAGTGGAGTCTGTTCAGATGGGTGCCACACACATGGCAGATGCACGACTTTGCCTTGCTTTTCCTGGTCTCTGGGGTTCCACACCACACGAAGCACTGGTAGATAACCCGCAGTTCCTGCCTCCAGTTCTCTCCCACCTTAAAGCTGTTCACGTGGGAACAGCCTGGTGGCCCCACGGCAAAATCCACATCCAGGCATCCGCCCCCAGGGCCGCGCCGGGGCCGGGGCCGGGGCGGGGGCCGGGGCCTAGGCTGCGGCGGGGTACGGAGCCGGGTCTGGGGCCGGGGCCGGGGTCGGCGGCGCGGGGCACGACTGCGACGCGGAGAGGGATCGGGGGGCCGCGGTGGATCGGAGGGAAGGGTGGGGGGAGGAACCTCGTCGCTGCTGCCGCCACCGCCGCTCCGCGCTGGGTTCTCATCCTCCAGCTCCAGCTTCGGCTCCTGCTCCGCCTCCCGGACCGGCTCGGGTTCGGGCTCCAGCTTGAGCTCAGCCCGGCGGCCCGGACCCTCCGCCGTCTCCACCTTCCCGGCGGCGTCCACCTTCCCCGCCGTCTCCACCTTCCCGGTGGCGTCCACCTTCCCCGCCGCCTCCACCTTCCCCGCCGCCTCCGCCTTCCCCTCCACCTTCGCCTCCGCCTCCACCTTCCTCTCCGCCTTCTCCGCGGTCTCCGCCGTCTCCGCCTCCTCTACCTCCTCCGCCTCCACTGGCGGCAGCTCCTCCCCCTGCTCGCAGGGCTCGAGCGGCCACTGGGCGTGGCGGCGCGGGGGCCACGCAGACCTGGGGTGTCCCCCGCCCGGCCTGAGGGAGCGCGGTGGCTGTGGCAGCTGGACCCAAAAGGGACTTTCACTGAAGGAGGCGGCGGCGGAAGCAGGCGACGCCCCCGGGAATCCTCCCGCCGAAGCCCCCTAGTGGAGGCTGCTTCTGCAGCCAGGCCCCGTTTCCTTTAATTCAGTATTTCCCAAACTTGCTTGTTCACGAGAATCACGTGGGAGCGTGTTAAAATTACAGATTCCTCGGCTCCACCCGCAGGCCTACTGAATCAGAATCTCGAAGGGAGGTACTCCGGAACCTGTATCTCTAACTAGGGCCCCAGAGGCTGCTTATGATCAGGCAAGTTTGGGAAACACAGCTCTAATTCATTGAGGCTGGCGGGAAGGGGGGCGGGGACCGCGCAGTCTCTTTAAGGCGCTTCCAGCTCTCGGCTCCAATCGCTGCTCTGACCCCCTTCATCGTCTCCTCCCCTCTCCTCGTCCTTCCCCTCGTCCGTACAGGCTTCTCCTAGCCACTGCGGGGCTGGGGGCCGAGCGGTTGCCAAGTCCAGAAATGGTTTTGAGGCTGTGAAATGTCCCCTCTGAGGGGGGTCCTGGGGAGCGCAGGCAGAAGCCGTGACAGGCCATCATTTCGGCGGCAGAGCCTGCCTCTAGCCCCGTCCCAGTCTCCCCTCCCACGCCAGGTCCTGCCCTTCCCGAAAAGGATGAAGCTCCAGCTGCAGTTCTGGGGAGGCCTGGACCCCAGCTCCGGAGGGGCCGGGCTACTAAGGCCGCTGGGCCTGGAGAGGCGTGTCCCTGGCCCATCTTATCAGCGCTCTGCAGGGTCTGGGCCTGCTGCTCGTGTCCTCCTGGGCTCCCAAGGCCACGGGTGGGTTGATGGCGTGACAGCCGGCCTCCTGGCCCAGCAGACGCTGAACAGCCCGAGGGCACAATCCAGCTCTTCTCTCCAAGGCCAGCTGGAGAGACGAGGCACGACAAGGCCATCCCTAGAGCTGGCACTTCCCCTATAGCTGAGAGGGGGCCTAAACTACAGGACACAGTCCCAAGACCCTTAAGCCCTGGCAGCGTCCCGGAGTGGGCAGCAGGTGGAAGTGGCAAGAAGCCTGTGGAGCTACCAGCAGGGAGAGGGGATCAGACATGGGGCTGAAGGGCCTCTGGGAGCCCCTGTGCCAAGGGGCTGCTGGCACTGGGCAGCAGCACCCCAAATCCCACGAGGAGTATGCCCAGAGCAAGTGGCTCAGACCTTGGGCATGGCTCAGGGGTGTCGGGCTGTAGCTGCTGGTCCCAGACAGTGCAGCCCAGGGCAGGCATCAGGACATGGGTTGGAGGAGAAAGAGTGTTCTAGGAAGAGTCCAGTCCCCGAGTGCTGGTGGTGGCTGACCGTAGCTGTCTGGCTTGTGCAGCTGTGCTGCCTGACTGTACATACCCTAGCAACATTCTCCTTGCTCAGCACTGGACATCAGCTCTCCACCTGGCTCCTTCCTCCAGGGAAGGAACGGGGAGGCCTCCTAGGATTAGCAGCAGGAGTTGGTCCTCAGGAATCAGGAGCCCTTGAAAGGAGGATGCCTGGTTTCCATACAACTGAGGGTCACCCTGGGCCCTGCCCTTCCTGAGTCAGCTCTTGCTTCAATTCCTTGAAGCACCCCAGCATTCTTTCAATAAGTGCCTGCCCTTTGTGGCCTGCAACCAGAGGAACTGCAACTAGCACACTCACTGAAGGAATTCTGCTGCTGCTGCTGCTGTTCCTGCTGCTGCTGCTGCTAAAAACAACCGAGGTCATGGATGAGGGGATGGAGGATACTCTCATCCCACCTCCAGACAGACAACAAAAAGACCTAAAGATCTCTGTGTACCTGGGACTGTCTACCATTGAAGATTAGCCATGGTAACTTGTTGACTTAGTGATCAACTTCCTGCAGAAGCCCATAGGTCCACCTGGACTCTGCCCAGGCCAGTGTGTTCTGAAAAATGGAGGGCTGTGTCACCATTCACTCAACAAATGTTTATTCTGCACTGATCCAGGGCCAGAGGTACTAAGAGCTGTGGACACAGCACTCCAACCTACCCCAGGGCTACTGAAATCAGGGATGGCTTCCCCAAAAGGCACACTAAGGAAAGTCTGTGTGACTAGGAGAGAAGAGGCATCAAAAACAAAAAATCAAAAAAGAAAAAATACCACAAACAGTTTGACATTTGATTTTTTTTAAGTAGTCCTCGTGGGAAAAATCAGAACTTTGTTGTACTTCCTTACGTTCATTTCCTGATTACATGATGCTTTTGTTTTGAATCACGTGTGGAGGGTGTCACCAGAATCTTTAGATGCTTTGTCCTTATGTGGATCTGGACCCAGATCCTGGCAAATGTTACCATCTCTGCCTCACAAAGTTCTGACAGAATGCAGGCAATAGGGGCTATCCTTAGGAGAGACAGCTCTCCTTCGCAGTAGATGCACCTGGGTGATAAATCCAACTCTGACCACAAGGTGGCAAAAGAGTGACAATTCCTCATATATTTTTTGTATGTTTATATAAAACTATTGGTTTATATAAAATGCTCTCTAAAAATATTAAGAAAAACGTGTGCTCCTTCACACATTTTTGGGTTGATATCTGACATTTTGATCATAAATGTCAATTGGCTACAAATAATGTAATTTGTGACAAATGTTAATATTCAAAAATAAAACTGTTATGTCACTATTTCACATGAATCCAGTGAAACCTAAATACCTTAGTGATTTGAGAGCCACCATCATCTGTTTTAAAAATTTATAACTGAGCTCTTCTTTGATACTTGGAAGTTGTACGTTTTCCCTTTTCTCAGCTCTTAATTCCATTCTGTTTTTCCAACAGAATTTTGTCTCAATAATTGTCTATTTTTGCACTTGAAATGTTTTTATTATCCTATAGTATTTCTCTGCAGCAAAAATGCGTATATATTTTTCAATTTCAATGCTTTTTAAATGTTCCTCTGATTATAAGGCTCTAAGTGTTGTTTAAAAATTTGCTCTTGCTTGAATTATTATGACAATTAGAATAAAATGAATCAAAACATTGTGAACATATTACAAATTTTGATAGGTAATTATTAAACATAAACAAAAGTTCCTTGTAGATAGGGCTTTTAAAAACATATTAATGGGTGTATCCATGGATAAACATTGGTTTTTGCTAGAATGAGATAGGCTTCAGCATCAATTGTCTTCCTATTTTTTGTTTGGTTAAATGTTAGCACACAGAAACCTCATTTATATGAATAAGTGAATAGGAATGGACATTTTGTTTTAGCAATGCATGCAAGTCTTTGAATTCCTTTGGAGATATATGGGGGGAAATGACACACTGATTTATCCTCAAAATTATTTCTCATAATTTATCAACTGATAACTTCATAGGTTTTTTTCTTCAATTCTACTGGAAGCAAAGAATTGGAAACCATCTGAGTTGCAAAAGAATTTGATCCCCATTCATTTGTTAGAGCAAGTTGTTTGTTTACCATCGTCAGCAGTGTTTGGAATTGTCTCTCCTGTGCCCCAAGGATTTTACATCACAGGGCAGTGCACCCAGGTTAAGATTCAGGATAGGTAAAAGATATGCTTTTTCTTTTGTAAAGTGCAAAAAAGACCATTGTGAACGGGGAGATAGAAAAAGAGAATCAGCTTGATTCCTACACTGCAAGTGTGTTCTCTGGCAGGTCAATTTTAAAAGACTACACAGGAAATTTGAGGATATAGAAATTGATCCCCTTAAAACTCCTGTATTCCAGGGTGATGCACATTCCACTTTAAAAGTTGCTGGTTTATATTTATTATTATAAAAGTAATATATACAATATTTGTGTTTTTTAATAACAAGGTATAGAAGGCATAACATGAAAAGTTAAAGCTCTTCCCTCCCCGACCAATCACACCCATTTTTATTCCCCTGAGATAACTACTTGTTAGCAGTTTCACATTTAGCCTTTAAGAAATTGTCTATCAAATACAAGTATGTTTTATACATGCAGTTGTCCCTCGGTATCCGTGGGAGATTGGTTCCAGGACCCCTGTGGATACCAAAATCCATAGAGATTCAGGTCTCTGATATAAAATATTATGTAGTATTTGCATATAACCTATACACAGCCCCTCATATACTTTGAATCATCTCTAGGTTATTTTGAATCATCTCTAGGTTACTTTTTGTATCATACCTGATACAATGCAGATGCTATGTAAATAGTTCCTGTACTCTACTGTTTAGGGCAGTGATCCCCAACCTTTTTGGCACCACCAGGGACCCATTTTGTGGAAGACATTTTTTTTTTTTTTTTTTTTACCAGCAGTGGGGAAAGGATGGGGGGCTCTAGGGGCAGGGAGATGATTTCAGGGTGAAACTGTGGCACCTCAGATCACCAGGCATTAGATTCTCATAAGGCGCATGCAACTTAGATCCCTCGCATGCGCAGTTCACAATAGGGTTTGTGCTCCTATGAGAATCTAATGCCACTGCTGATCTGAAAGAGGCGGAGCTCAGGCCATAATGCTGGCCTGCCCGCTGCGCACCTCCTGCTGTACGGCCCCCTTCCTGACAGGCGGCCCCAGGGTTGGAGATTCCTGGTTTAGGGAATAGTGACAAGAAAAAAAGTTTGTACCTGTTTGGTACAGATGCAACTATCCTTTTTTTTATTTTTTTCCTGAATATTTTCGATCTGTGGTTGGTTGAATCCCACGACTCAGAACCCACGGATAGGGAGGTCCGACTGTATTTTTTTAATGAAATATAATTTAGACTGTAATATATAGAAGTTCTCTCCAAATTGAGCTACATACCCAATGCAATGCCAGTAAAAACGTCCAATGAGTTTTTTGGGGTAGACTTTAAAAAATGATCCTTAAATTACCATAAAAGACTAAAAGGCATTTTCCCCCTTCTCTTTCTCCTTTCTGGAAATGAGGATTTAAAGGCTATAGCTGATAGCCATTTTGCAACCAATCATGATGAAAAGACCAAAAAGCTGATCACCTCTGGACCTATTCTTACATGAGAAAAAAATATCATATTTTGTCAGCTCTAAGAGGTACATCTCTGCGTGTTTCAACATCCCTGAAATCTTTAAATGACAGTTTATGATTATATTTGGCAGCATTTTTTTTCTTTCTTGGTGGCACATAATATACTGGAGTGTCTCACAGGCAATAGTGTCTTAAGATCAGTGTAATGTTCAAAATGCCATCCTATTTAAGTCTTTGTTATTTGGATCCTGGTTATATGTAGCTGAATACAATATTCCTAGGTGATAGCAGGCTTCCTATTTTCACTCCTGATGGAGTTTCAAGTTCTTTTCCTGGCCTTTAAGGCCCTACTGAATCTGGCTCTAGACTCTTAGACCTCACTTTCTATCAACTTAACATTGCCTCAAACAAACTCGATTTATTGCTGTTCCTTGAGTAAGCTAAGCTGGCTTCTGCTTCCAGGCCTATGCCCTTATTGTTTCTTCTTCTTCTTCTTTTTTTTTTGGAAAACTCTTCCCTTAGACACAATCACCACATGATATGTTAAATCACCACCACATGATATATTATATATTACACACACACACACACACACACACACACACACACACACAAAATTAATATAAACTCCATGAGAGTAAAATGTTTACTATTCTATTCCCAGTGCCTCCTTGGGACTTAATACATATTTAAATATTTGTAAAATGAACAAATGTATGTTTTTCATCTTGCATGAAATCAACCATATTTTCATATGTTTATTGATCATTTTGTATTACCTTTTTTGCAAACTACCTAATGACATCCTTTGCCTATTTTTCTTGTGGCTTCTTATTAATCATTATCATAAGTAGCACTTGTATGGTACTTGAAGTATCCCAAAAACTGTTCTATTAAATTACTTAACCCTCACCACAATTTTAAGAAGTAGGTGCTGTTATCACCCCCATTTTACATGTGAAGGAACTGAGGCACAGGGAGATTGAGAGACACCCAAGAGTTTGGGCTCTTAACTACTAGCCCATTGTGTGTCAGAGTCTAGTGTACATATATGTTTTTCCCATTTATCATTGACTGTTGTATTTTACTTTTTTTTTTTTTTTACCATATGATGTTTAAGATTATTATGTAAACAAGTTTCTGAAACTTTTATTTATGGATCCTGAATTTTAGTGTCTTATTTGTGAAAAAGTTTTTTTTTTTTTCCTGATTATAAAAGTATAGAGCAAGGGAAAAGGGCCTGAGACCAAAAAAAGGGGGGGGGGGGGCTTGATGATTTCAACACGAATATAAGGCCAGAAGGGCTTGAGCTTAGTGACCACGAATAAGGAGAGTGACATAAGCAGAGGATGAGGATAGAGGTGCAGGCAGGGGCCAGATTACCTGGAGCTTTGTAGACAATTATATAGAATTTGAATATTGCCTCAGTTGCAATGAGAATCATTTGAAATGTTTTAAGCAAGGAAATGACATGAAATAATTTATGGTTTACATACAATAATTGTAATCAAATCATAATAGTAATTAATATTTATTAATTGCTTATGATATGCCAGGCAGTGTTTTGTAAGTGTCTTATAACACCCTGATGGGGTAGGTACTAATATTATTCTCACTATACAGATGCGGAAACTGAGACACAAAAACCTTAAGTACCTTCAATTTGCTTACGCTTACTTTTTGCTTCTGTGCCTCTTCCCATTCAGAATATACCTAATTTCAACATTGAGATGTCTGATGCCTACTTTTTCCAGGCCACTGATGTCTCACTAGTGGCCTGCAAGTCTTCACCTGGGTAAAGATAAAGGAAAGAGCAAATCCACTTAGCACCAGGGCCCCTAGGTCTAAGAGTTGATCAGGTAGGCTTCTTTCATCCATTTGGACCATGCCCAACCGCTCAGGAATAGCCATGCTGCTGGCCCATTCATGATTACCAAGGGAGTCAGCTCAGCAACCCCTGCTACCATTGCAGCAGGACTAGGTCTTGCATCCTGTGCTCCTATAGCCATACCAGCAATCAGGGAACTGAGGAATGGGATCATCAGGATCTACCACAGGCTTCCGGGAGATTGCAGCCCTACAGAGGGAAGAAGCAAGGCTAGTGGTATGGAAGGGGCAGGGAATGGAGTAGCCCAAGCCTTCCTTCAAGCACATATCTAGCCCCAGGTAGTAATTCCAATGGCCCAGGCCCTTCTCTGGCTGAAAGAAAGGAAAGTCTCAAAGAGACAGCAAAGTCAAGGTTGTAAGGGATGACAGCAATGATGTAGATTATACTGCATCATACCGTGACCAGTTATTTCCCCAGTTTTCACCACATAGTGCCCCAGCTAGTCTGTTTCTTAGCATTCCTCAGTCTTCAGTACCTCTGACTATACCCCTTCAGAATGATGCCCATTTGACTTATACTTTTGATTCTCTACCTATCCGCATTACATGGGCTCTGTATCAGCCTCCTGCATGCTGGCACAACACCTGGCAAACTGCCTATCTATCTTGCCCCTGCCTTTTAGGAAAACCCTGGAATCCCCAAATCTGTGTCCAGCGCTGGAGGTTAGTCCTGTGGGATATAGCTGGCCCTGGGCCTGAGCTTAGACAGAAGCACCACGAAGAACACATTCTGCAATTTTACTCACCGAAGTGTGGAATCTGACTTCTTGTGCTTGTCCTGAATGCCTTTTTCAAGTTTGAAGAGTGGGGAAGGGTATATTGCACCCAAATTGGCAGATAAAAATCTTAATCACACTTTTAATTCTTTTTCAAAATATGAATCCTTTTAAAACCACAAAAAGCAATGCAAAATAAAATTATATAACCTCAATAGAAGGAAATTCAGCAATGTCTAGCACAATTACATATGTATTCACTATTTGACTCAGTAATCCCACTTCTAGGAATCTAACCCAAAGATACAAAATGACATATACACAAGGTCATTCATTGCAGCACTATGTGTAATAACAAAAGACTGGAGGAAAATAAATGTCCGCCACTAAGGGAATAGTTGAACAAATTGTAGTGGAGCCATGAAATGAAGTACTATGGAATGAGACAGATTTCTATATAGTGAGATTAGGATTAATAGCTGGAATATATTGTTAAGTGGACAAACCAAGTACAGATCATTGTATATAGTATGCTACCTTTTGTGTAAGAAAGTTGGGGAAATACAAATATTTACAGAAACATTTACTTACATCTTAGAAATAAATGGTACAATGGAATGTAAATTAACTTAAATGGTTACTTATGGAGGAAGGAGGAAATAGGGTGGAGGGAATAGGCAAGAAAATGAGATGTTTCCAAAGTTCCTTGTTTTACAGCTTTGACTTTAGAATCCTGTCAATTAAAAAGAAAAAAAAAAAAATCTCTAAAAGCAAATGAATCAAATGACCCTAACTGTGTAGCAAATTGATAGTATAACCACACAGAGAAAATGTTTATTTCAAGTAACTTAGAAACAATGTTCTGACTATACAGCTCCCATGGGATATACCCCAAAGAAAAAAGGAACTGTGTTCAGTGGTCTTTTGCTAGTAGTATTATTGGTATTATTATTATTATTTTTTTTTTTTGAGATGGAATCTCGCTCTGTCACCCAGGCTGGAGTGCAGTGGCCGGATCTCAGCTCACTGCAAGCTCTGCCTCCCGGGTTCACGCCATTCTCCTGCCTCAGCCTCCCGAGTAGCTGGGACTACAGGCGCCTACCACCTCGCCCGGCTAGTTTTTTGTAATTTTTTAGTAGAGATGGGGTTTCACCGTGTTAGCCAGGATGGTCTCGATCTCCTGACCTCGTGATCCGCCCGTCTCGGCCTCCCAAAGTGCTGGGATTACAGGCTTGAGCCACCGCGCCCGGCCTGGTATTATTATTTTAAACTGTTAAATGTGTGGAAACAAATAAGTAATTATGATGTTGTCAGGAATCAAGATTTTTAACATAAAGTAAGTAAAAGCATGCAGTTAAAAATTTTAAAAAGAAAAAACTCTAGTCTTACTTTTAGAATACAAATATCCACATAAACTTACAACTTATTTTTCTTTTTCTAAAAAGTACAGATTTTCTAGTTCTGTCCACTGAAAAGACATAGCAGAATGGTCTCTAAATATCATTTCCTACCAAAAGGAGCCAATCCTCCTTGGAGAAATGATGGTTTCCAGGTCTGTAACAGGAAAAATACAAAATGAATCTGGAACATCTTGGTTTGCTAGAAAGCAAATGAGATATCAAAGACTAATGGAGTTATGTCAAAAGAACACAGGAACCATGATGAAGGGGTTCTCACTTGCCGATATTGGGACAATTAAAGATGCTGCAGTTCATGAAGCATCAAATGTATAAAATACATGAGTTCATAATGACATTAAAAGACGTTGGTCACCCCTGAGTGATACTAGGGCAACAAATCATTATTGCAAAAATAAAATAAAAAGAAAAATCAAGAATTTATGTCACCTTTCCAGTATGAATTGCATTTCAGGGTAACCAAATAGTTAAAGACGTTCTTCTGTATGTGACAGTCCCAAAAATGCAGGAGAAATGGTAGAATTAGGTATATCCCCTTTTGCAATCCCTAATGAAATAATAGATCCAGGCCAAGGTTGCTTAACCCTGGCACTATTGACGTTAGTGGCTAGATAATTATCTGGGGGCTGTCCTATGCACTGAAGAACTTTTAGCAGCATCTCTTGCACCTATCCACTAAATGCTAATAGCATTCCCCCATCTGCCACCCCCCCAACCAGTCATGACAATAAAAAATGTCTCCAGACGTTGTCAAATGTCCTCTGGGGAACAAAATTTCCTCCAGTTGAGAACCACTAATCTAGGGCAATGATCATGAACAGTAAAAAAGATTAGGTAAAATAATTGTTGGAACTTTGCAAAGGAGGGATCAGGTTGATACCACATGAACCCACCAATCAATTTTAGCATCTTTAGTGGAAGAGCTACATATTATGCACCTCCTGATATGATACAATAGGAAGCATGCAGCATCACCTGTGATGTATTGATAATGCCAAAAATAAAAATTGAACCAAAATCTAATCAAATGTCTAGCTCTCTAACTCCCAGTTTATGGTGAATATAGGAGATAGAAGAACAAGTTTGATGTCACCACTGGGAAATAATCAGCCAAATCCAGAATGTGGGATATTTTATAGGAAAAATGACCTGATTAACAACCAAATTAAATGCTACATTCAGTTTGGATCCTATTTAAAAAAAAAAAATCAGCTTTAAAAGTACTTATTGACACAATCATGGAGATTTGAATATGAATTGGACAATCATGGAGATTTGAATATGAATTGGTATTTAATTATATTTAGGAATTATTATTAATTAGAAAATTATGGTAATGATATTGTAGTTATTTAAAAATATTTTTCTGTTAGAGATGCATACTCACATTGAGTGAAATTATATAATATCTAGGATTTGCATTTAAATGACTCCCACAAATATTAGGGTGGGGAGGATAAATGAAAGAAGATTCGCAAAATGTGGAAAATTGTTGAAGCTGAGTAAACGGGGTTCATTTTACTTATCTCTCTACTTTTTGTGTATATTTAAATCTTTCCATAATAAAATGATTTTTGAAAACAAAGCAATGGAATTTCTGTTTCCAGAAAGATGTAGTAGGTGTACTTTTCCCTATTCTACCTGCTAAGTACAGTTATAGACCCTGGACATTGTATAAAACATAAACATAAGAAGACTCTGAAAAGTAGATAGTATAAGGCAGATAGCTATAGACCTCAGAATGACACAGGAATGACACAGCAGTGAGTCCCCTGAGGATATTTTTCCCTCATATATGCTGGACTGAGTGCTGGAGAAGCTGATAACCTGGAAACACCAATGAGCATAGACAAAAAAGGAAAGAAGAAAGAAAGAAAGAAAGAAAGAAAGAAAGAAAGAAAGAAAGAAAGAAAGAAAGAAAGAAAGAAAGAAAGAAAGAAAGAAAAAGAAAGAGAGAAAGAAAGAGAAAGCTTTAAGGCTTAAAAAAAGCCTGCTCTCTCTAGGCAAAGGAACAGAAAAGGGGCAACCTTTCATGACAGAAGAGTTTTAGGTAATAATCACCACTCTACTCCAAACAAACACCACAGAAAAAATTGCAGTACCACCCATGCTAACAGTGGCCAAATGGGAAACTTGGACTTCCACCCTTAGCAGGCTGTAACAAAGTGCCCAAATCCCCCATCAGGGAGGCATCAGAGAAGGACAAGTTGGGAGCCAAAACTAATTAGCTCTAGGCAATAACAAGCCCCCTCTGACACAGTGTCAGTGGAGACTACATGAGAAGCCTGGACTTCCATGGCCACCTGGAAATAACGAGGGGGTCCCTCCTCTTTTACCCACTGGGGTGGTATCAGAGGAGGCCTAGTATAAAATCAGCACTTTCACAACCAGCCAGCAATTACAAGCTCACCCCCCACCATTATCACCATGGTGTTAGTGGAGAGCATAAGGAACCATAACAAGGCATCCCTGCTCCTCTCGGCCTGTGCGCTATCAGCAGAAGCATGGTGGGGAACATGAACTCCCACCTTGCCAAGGAGTAATGGGGAGACCCTCCTCCCAGTATCAAAGGAGTCTCAATGGAGAATCTGGACTTCTACTCCATCTGGCAATAATGAAGTGGCACTCCCCTTTTCCTGTCAGACCAGTGTCAGAAGGAGCCTGATAAAACAGAAGATCCAGAGTCTCATAACATAACGCTCCAAATATCCAGGTTTCAGTAAAAAATCACTTATATCAAGAGCTAGGAAAATCTCAAATGAGAAGAGACAATCAAGAGACACCAACAAGATGACACAGATGTTCATAAAGATGCTTCGACAATAAATTACAAACATAATCAAGACAAATGAAAAAGTATAAAGTCTCAGCAAAAAAATAGAAGATATAAAAAGAACTAAATGGATTTATTGGGGGGGGGCATTGTTTGTTTGAGATGGAGCCTCACTTTCTCTCCCAGGCTGGAGTACAGTGGTGTAATCTCAGCTCATTGCAATCTCCACCTCCCAGGTCCAAGCGATACTCCTGCCTCGGCCTCCCAAGTAGCTGGGATTACAAGCTCCTGCCACCAGGCCCAGCTAATTTTTTTTTTTTTTTTTTGTATTTTTGGTAGAGATGGCCAGGCTGGTCTCGAACTCCTGACCTCAAGTGATCCGCCCACCTCGGCCTCCCAAAGTGCTGGGATTATAGGAGTGACACTGCACCCAACCAGATATTTTAAAACTGAAAAACATGATAACAAATTGTAAAACATAATAGATGGATTCAATAGCAGAATAAAATGGACAGAGGAAAGAATCAGTGAACTTGAAGAGATAGAAAAATAGAAATTACCCAGTGTGAATTAAAGAAAACAGTCAAGAAAAAAATAATAATAAACAGACCTGGGGAACATGTGGGACTACAATAAAAGATCAAACATGTGTGTCATGGAAGTTAAAAGAAAAAGAGAGAGGAGAGAAAAAGATGAGGCTGAAAAAGTACTCAAATAAATAATGGCTGAAAATTTCCCAAGACATAAACTTACAGATTCAAGAAGTTGAGTAAGCCTCAAATAGGATAAACACAAAGAAATCCATACCAGGAAACATCATAATCTAACTTTTGAAAACAAAATCTTGAAGGCAGTAAGAGAGAAACACCACCTTGTCTATAGGGGAAAAACAGTTTGGATCACAGAGAATTTCTCACCAAAAACCCATGGAAGCAAGAAGTAAGTGGCACAACATTTTTCATGTGCTGAAGGAAAGAACTGTCAATCCAGAATTCCATATCTAGCAAAAATATCCTTCAGGAATGAAGGGGAAATCGAGACATTCGCAGATGAAGAAAACAGAGAATTTGCCACCAGCAAACCTGCCTCAAAAGAATGGCTGAGCCGGGAGCAGTGGCTCACACCTGTAATCCCAGCACTTTGAGAGGCCGAGACAGGCAGATCACCTGAGGTCAGGAGTTCAAGACCAGCCACCAGCCTGGCCAACATGGTGAAACCCCATCTCTACTAAAAATACAAAAATTAGCCAGGCATGGTGGTGTGTGCCTGTAACCCCAGCTACTTGGGAGGCTAAGGCAGGAAAATCACTTGAGCCTGGGAGGCAGAGTTTGCAGTGAGCGGAGATCACTCCACTGCACTCCAGTCTGGTCAACAGAGTGAGACCCTGTCTCAAAACAAAAAAACAAAACAAAACAAAAAATAGGTAAATACAATAGATTTGTCCTTTTCCTCTTGAATTTTCTAAATTATGTTTGATAGTTAAAACAAAAATTATAACACTATCTGATGTGATTCTCAATGTATGCAAAGGAACTATTTAAGACAATTAAATTATAAAGGCAGTAGAGTAAAGAGAGGTAAGGTTCTACACTTCACCCAAAGCGGTAAAATGTCAACACCAGTAGAATGTGAAAAGGTCTGTATATATCATGTAATACTTAGAGCAACCAATAATAAAAATGATACAAAGAGTTACACTTTAAAAACACTATAGGTAAATAGAAATTCAATTATAAAAAAGAAAAGTTCAAGTAACTCACAGGAAGGCAGGAAAAAGAATAGAGAAACAAACAACAAAGACATCAAACACAAATAAACAAATAAAATGTCAGACTTAAGCCCTAACATATTAATATCAAAAACTGAAAACAAAAGTAGCCAGGTGTGGTGATATGGGCCTGTAGTCTCAGCTACTAGGGAGGCTGAAGTGGGAGGATTGCTTGAGCCCAGGAGTTCAAGGCTGCAGTAAGCTATGATCACATCACTGCACCTGTACACCTGCACTCCAGCCTGGGTGACAAACCCTGTCTCCAAAAAAAAAAAAAAAAAAAAAAAAAAATACCTGGAAACATCCCATCCTAAAATGTTCTTTAATAGATGAATGGTTAAACATACTGTGATACATCCATACTGTGGAATACTATTTACCAATAAAAGGACAAACTATACACACGACTTGGATGGATCTCAAGGGCATTATGTTGGGTGGGGACAAAAGCCATTTGCAAAAGATCACAAACTGTATGATTCAATTTACATGACATTCTTGAAGTGACAAAATTACAGAGATGGGAAACAGATTAATGGTCACCAGGGGTTAGGAATGGTAGGTGGGAGGGGAATGAGTATGACTACAAAGGGGCAGTAGGAGGAAGACCTTTGTGGTGACAGAACAGTTCTGTATCTTGCTTGTGGGATCTACATGTGATAAGATGATGTAGAGCTATACACACAACATTGTTGCAATGCCCGTTTTCTGTTACACAAGATGTGACCATTGGGGGAAACTGAGCAAAGATTACACAAAACAAAACAACTGTAATCTCTTGAAAAAGGAATGTCAAATAAAAATAGGAGGAAATTGAATTCTCAGCAGTAATTGTCTACCACATCATTTCAACTAGAATGTCAAGGGTTTTTTTTTTTTTCTTCTCCTGAATGCCGAGGTTACCAAATGTCTCCAGAGGTTCCAATAAGACTGAGCCCAGAGGGGTCAGGTCTATGTGACACTATGTCCTTTGCAGTTCCCCTGGGCAATATCAATGGAAGCCCAGGTCTTCAACAAGGACCACAGCTGTTGGAGTGTCTTAGTCCATTTATGCTGCTGTAACCAAACACCTGAGATTGGGTGACTTAAAAATAATAGAAATTTATTTCTTACAGTTCTGGAGTCTGGGAAGTCCAAGATCAAGGTGCCAATAGGTTTGATGTATGGTGAGGGTCCTCTTGCTGCATCTTGACATGGCGGAAGGCAGATGGCAATAGGACCTAGGCTAGTTCTCTCCAGCCCTTCTATAAAGCATTAATCCATTTATGAGGGCTCTCTCTGCCTTTGTCACTTCCCCCAAAGACCCCATTTGTTAATACCACCACAATGAGGGCTAAGTTTCAACATAAATTTTGGAGCGGATACATTCATAACATGGCAGAAAGTAGCCCCAGGTACCCTATGGGCTCTCACTAGACGTATCTCCAAAATAAGGAGACAGAGTCTGTTCTGTTCTCCTTTAGACCACAGACCTCCAGCTAGATCACAGTTAAATCCCCTCCACCCCAGCCTAACTAGTGACTGGTGAATACAGATCTTTTCATGTGAACACACTCCTTTATTCACACAAGAGTGATTTGTATAAATTAAATATAACTTTCATGTTTGCCATCCTGGTTCACCCTCTGCCATTTCCTGACCCTAAACTTGAAACTAGATTTGAGAATTTCTTACATTCTATGTAAAATAATAATAATAATACTTAATAAATAAATAAAACCCAACCACTAATATTAGCAGGGCTTTCAATGTCTCCCCAATTTTTTGATGCAGATAAATTGAGCTCTGTTTCATCTTCTGTCTTCAGATTGGACACTTACCCATACTTAATACTACTTCAAGTGTGGAAAAGGCCACCATTCTGAGGCTTTTATTTTATTTGCACTCAGAAGAAAAGATCCTCCAGCATCAGGACTTAATCTTTTTAGAGGACAATGAAGAATTATAAGTCACAATTTTCTGCTTCTATTACTTATATAAAATAACAGTGAACATAATTTTCACCTTTGCTTTTAAGGGAGATGTGCTCATAGGCATTTCATCCCAGAATTCATTGAAATGGACATGATCAAATACTTATTTGGAATAAATATAAACCATGTATCAATACAATGTAAAAATCTAAGTGATTTCACTGAGTGTTTAATGATACCTGAATTCTTGAAAATGTGCATCACTAATATTAGAACCAATTACACCAAAAGGTAATTCATCCAATTCAAATTTAGCAATACCCTCATATTTCTCTGATAACACAAAAACTGTTATTTGTAAAGTCCTATTAATAGTAGTAGTGGTAGTACTAATACTGGGAGTAGTAATTTTAGTAATTGTCGCACATTTAAAGTGACTTAGATTAATTGAAAAAGTGGATTATAAGTGATTAGAGACTCATATTAAATAATGTTATACCCATTGCAATAATGTCTATGGGAACAATAAATATGACTAGGAGAGTACTTTTGAGCAAGTTATATAAAAATACAAAAGCAGGGGATGGGGCCTATGCCTCACTAACTTAAAAATTTTTTTTTAAGAAATAGTATCTTGTTCTGTCGCCCAGGCTGGAGTGCAGTGGTATGATCACGGCTGATTGCAGCTATGGTCCTGGGCTCAAGCGATCCTCTCGCCTCACCCTCCCAAGTAGCTAGGAGTATAAGCATGCCCTACCAGCCCAACTGGCCCTCACTAACTCTGCCCTCCTTTCTGGATTCTGCCAAATATCATGGGATACTTCGGTTGGTGAGTTAGGAGGTAAAAAGACCTGGCTTACCTGGGGCTCACACACACTGATGTAATGTTCACTGGCCCCCCTTTTTGCGGCAACAACAGACTCCATCATTATTGAAGATTTTGGCACCTGGCTCACTGTCTTCCAATCCTCTTCTATTTTTGTCATCAATCCTGGTGACTTCACACTCACGTGGATGACCAAAATGGGGGGAAAGTTTCTTAGCAGTGGCCAGAAATGGGGAGATATGCTTGAGAGAGGGATTGGGACAATTCTATCATTTCTTTTTCCCATACACACAACACTTGAGCTTCCTTTATTTTTCAAGTGCCTAGTTTAAAGACCTAGTTATTCACTGTAACGGTGGCCCAGGGGAAAATAAACAGGCAGTAAATTATTGAACACAATTGTTATACAAGAGGTCACATATACACATATGGCAAAACAGGTGAAGAAAGATGGCATAGGTCAGCCTGGGTTATCAGAAAAACTCCATAGATGAAGTAGCATTTGACATGGGACCCGAAGAAAGTGTAAGAGCTTGTGAAGCAAAGAAGTAAGGAGTTTGGGAGAGGAAAAAGCAAGTGAAAATCCTTGGTCATGAGACACTTTGGTGGGTATATTTTAAGAAATTGCACGTAGGTCAATATTGCCAAGGGAAGGAAATTACTGACTAGGAATCTAAAGCCATAAATTGGATCCAGGTCATAAAGGGCCTTGCATACCATGACAAAGAGTTTAGCAGGCATAGTTAACAATAGGAAAATCTAGAAGTGCCATGCCCTGGAGACAGATCATTTTGCTTGTAGGCATGGAGGAGGTAGAGGCTGTCCAGTTCATCCTGATGAGGGCTAATGATGGCAAGACCCCGAGCAGTGGTTGTGGCCATTTATGAAAAGAACTGATGTTTAGGTAGAACTAAGATTGATGTGGTGTGGAGACCGGGGGAGGAGACTGCCAAGAATTATGACATAGAGGAGAATTCACCATCCTGGGGGAATTTGGGGCAGAAGATTCTTTGGGTTCTGGTTTAGACCCAGTTATTCCTAGTGGAGAGGCAGGAAAATAGGCATGGAAGAGGTAGACCATGTCTCCCCTTGCCCCCATATTTTGAATCTAAGATTTCTTCATGGGCAACAGTGCATAGTGGTGACATTTGCTGAGATAGGCAACACAGGCAGAGAAACAGGTTACAGGGCTGGAGAAGGTTGTGTTCTCAAGTCAGTATTTGTTGACATTGCCCAGATCTGCTTATCTGCTCTTCCCAGAAGAGGCAGCACTAACCAAACAATGACTCTCTCAGCACAATTAGACTAGTGCACACACCTGGGCCCCTCACAGCTTAAGATAGCTTCTGGCCAAATTTCTTCTCTGCCCCTCAAATCAAGAGCAGCCCCAACCTATTCAAGAACTTCACCACTGCATCTCAGGCCAAGAAGGATTTACCCAGTTAAAAATTCATCCTGGTTGCTGCTTATTATTATTTCAATTATAATTATTATTATTGACATATATAATTAATATATAAGAATATAATATATATTGAGCAACTGCAGCAACAGATTAGAATTAGCCAAGCCCTGAGTCCACAAATAGATCAGGTAAACCTCCCTCCCCCTGCCACCAGAACTGGAAAGACCTCCAACATCTTCACACTGTCAGTAGCAGTTTGGGGAGCCCTAAGTGTGTCAGAAAAATCTACTGCCAAGAAATGTGACATAAAGGGGAATTCACCATCCCGTGGGAATTTGGGGCAGAAGATTCTTTGGGTTCTGGTTTGGACCTAGTTATTCCTAGTGGAGAGGCAGGAAAACAGGAAGATTAAAAACAGAGAAAGGAATCACATTACCAGAATTCGTGACAGAACTTTCCCTCTCATTGAGGTGTACAGAGGGAGCATGAACAAACTGAATAAAGTGTGGGGCAATACTGACCTGTTTTTTGTGAACAGATGAAAGTGGCAAGCCAGTCAGTTTCCATTCTAGAGGTCAAAGGACAACAGTTCTAATATATGGAGGGAAAATTGTGGGGAGTTAGAAAGATAGTGTCGATGATTCACCAGGGAATCTTCCCTGAGATGTAGGGCAGAGTATCTTACTCTAAGAATTAAATGGAAAGAATGTTTCTGAAAGATATGAGGTATTTAGGGAGTGCCAAGGCAAGGGACAAACCTTTGTCATTTTGGTGCACCCACCCACAGCTGAGCTCCACTAAGAAAGCATGTCTGCACATGAAAGTGTCAAGGCAAATCAAACAACGAAGATGGTTTTAAAGGCAAACAACATGCAGGAGGGAGGGGGGACAGAGTAGCCTGGAGACAACTCCAAAAAGCTGCTCTGCTCACCCATCCACCCAACCTGAAGTGGGATGGACATTTATCATTGAAAACTTTGAAGTCCAGTTGAGTCCAAGAAAGTTTTTAAGGCAAGGGAACATGTCCTAAGTACTGAAAAGTTTTCCAAGTGGCTGATGGAAGTGAGATAAGATATGGGGCAACATACCACTAGAGATAAGAGAAAATTGTAGGGGCCTTTGCTCAGAGAGTTGATATGGGAATACGTAGAAGTAGGTCAGAGAACATATAGGGAGCATTTGAAGATAGGATCAATCAGAAGGCAATGGTGAATTCTAAGAGAGATCTTCATGAGAATCACTGGGAAGACTTTTTGCTAGTCTTCACAGGGGTTCTCCAGTTGGGATGGAACCTCTAGGCTTCCCAACCCCAGGAATGGCAATAGCCACTCAAAGAAAAAAAAAAAAAAACCCACTTGAAAATTTGGCACTTGGCCCATTATGTGAAATATGGAAACACTATATAACTTTCTGACTATTACAACCCAAAGAACTAGAAAGTTAAACCAAATGATCAATGGCAACTACTTTCTTTAAAACTGTCTAGAAAACAAACTTTCAACGGTGAACTAAAGGCTTGGGGATTATGAACCCCTGCAACAAGTCAATAGTAGTTACCTTTTCAGAGAGGAATGGCAGAGACTGGGGAAGAATAA